>NC_057797.1:330229304-330342714 GCF_018294505.1 Triticum aestivum
GACATGAGGGGGGAGGGCTGCTAGCTACTTTGCACTTTGCTAGGTGAACCTTGGTTGAGGGGGGGCTGCATTCATAGCTTAGGATTCCCTTCATGCCGACACGAGGGAGGGGGGTTGCTAGCTACTTTGCACTTCGCTAGGTGATAGAGGCAAAGGTGTCCCGTCTTTCGATGAGATGATGGATATCGCTTTGGTGGAAGTCGACTTTGACGATCCGACTACGAACGTGCGAGGACGTCGCGCCTTAGCAATCGCTAAACCAACTCCGAGAGGTTATTGACCACGCCGGAGCACGATCAACCTGACCACGAGGGTCTGTTTCCTGCGAGCAAACGAAGAACAAGCAAGAAACTAAGATTGCAATCTGGATATTGCGAATATAAGGAAAGCTTTATTGATCAAGGTGGGGTTCTGTGACGCCTTTGTCTGGTCGTTGAACACAAACGAAGTACGCGAAGTTGCAGCTATGGCGAACTTTTAATCTAAACAAAACCCAAAGTCTAAACGGTGCCCTAAGGGCTGTATATATGGAGGAAGAGAGGGGGAATTTCGTGGCCCTTGGTGGAGGGGTCCGAAATCAACCCTATCTCTTGTTTCCCCACACATACGGACTCTAAAAATAGCCTATACTTATGTATTTCGAAATTACATGGGCCTGGCCCAATAAAAAGGTGACGCAGCACCTATAATAGCCTCGGGACGAAATTTATGAAGTGGCATCTTGTATATTTCGTCCAAGGCTTCATGCACCCATTATGGTGGCTTCAAAGTCCTGAAATCATCACTTGTAACTCCGTTCTTGTTCCCCTTGCGCATGCCATCATCTCCATGCTTGTTCTTGCTCCACTGTTCATCCTTCTCCAAGCTAGGCCCTTCATTTGTAAGCAAAACAAATGTATCCAATTTAGGCAGCATCATATTCTCATGAACATTAGAATCATTACCAAGAAACAAAAGTATCTGATAATTTAATTGGCGTGCGCGAGCTCTAGTAATTGGTCCCGTATATGTAGCAGTAGGGGCTGTGGGTGTAACAATGGTATTGATGTCCTCATCATCCTCCCCTTCTTGAAATGAAGTCGTCCTCGATGGAAGCTCATCTTCCTCACCCAAATAAGGCTTCAAATCTGCAATGTTAAAAGTGGGACTAACCCCAAAATCTGCAGGCAGCTCAAGTTTATATGCATTATCATTTATTTTCTCTAACACCTTAAAGGGACCATCAGCACGTGGCATTAGCTTTGATTTGCGCAAATCAGGAAATCTATCCTTACGCAAATGTAACCAAACAAGATCTCCAGGTGCAAACACAACATGTTTTCTACCCTTATCTCCAGCAAGTTTATATTTAGCATTCATACGCTCAATGTTTTCCTTAGTTAACTCATGCATTTTTAAAATCAATTCAGCACGTTGTTTAGCATCAAAATTAACCTTCTCCGAAGATGGAAGAGGCAACAAATCAATAGGTGCACGAGGTAGGAAACCATACACAACTTCAAAAGGGCACATCTTAGTAGTAGAATGCAATGAACGATTATAAGCAAATTCAATATGAGGCAAGCATTCCTCCCACATTTTCTTATTATTCTTCAAAACAGCCCTAAGCATAGTAGACAACGTTCTATTGACTACTTCAGTTTGTTCATCAGTTTGGGGGTGACAAGTAGTACTAAAAAGCAGTTTAGTCCCCAACTTAGCCCATAAACATCTCCAAAAGTGGCTAAGAAATTTAGTATCACGATCTGAAACAATAGTATTTGTCACACCATGCAAGCGAATAATTTCATGAAAGAACAAATCAGCAACATTAACAGCATCATCGCTTTTATGACATGGTATAAAGTGTGCCATTTTCGAGAATCTATCCATGACAACAAATATGCTATCCCTCCCCTTCTTTGTTCGAGGTAAACCTAAAACAAAGTCCATAGATATATCCTCCCAAGGAACACTAGGTACAGGCAAAGGCATATATAAACCATAAGGATTGAGTCGTGACTTAGCTTTTTGACATGTAGTGCATCGAGCAATAAAACGCTCAACATCCCGTCTCATCTTTGGCCAAAAGAAATGTGTAGCAAGTACGTCCTCCGTCTTCTTCACGCCAAAGTGTCCCATTAATCCTCCTCCATGCGCCTCCTGCAACAACAAAAGACGAACGGAGCTAGCTGGAATGCATAGCTTGTTAGCACGAAACACAAATCCATTGTTAACGACAAACTTGTTCCACATTCTTCCTTCTTTACAATTCTGCATTACATCTTTAAAATCAGCATCATGCACATATTGATCTTTGATGGTCTCCAAACCAAATATTTTGAAGTCAAGTTGTGAAAGCATAGTATAGCGGCGAGACAATGCATCAGCAATAACATTTTCTTTTCCCTTCTTGTGTTTAATGACATAAGGAAAAGTCTCAATGAATTCAACCCATTTAGGATGTCTACGATTCAGTTTAGCTTGACTTTTAATATGTTTCAAAGATTCATGATCAGAATGTATAACAAATTCTTTGGGCCATAAATAATGTTGCCATGTTTCTAAAGTCCGAACAAGAGCATATAATTCTTTATCATAAGTAGAATAATTCAGACTAGGCCCACTCAATTTTTCAGAAAAGTATGCAACAGGTTTGCCATCTTGTAATAACACACCGCCTAATCCAGTTCCACTAGCATCACATTCAAGCTCAAAAGTCTTATTAAAATCAGGAAGTTGGAGTAAAGGAGCATGTGTCAACTTATCTTTCAATACCGAGAAGGCTTCTTCCTGTGCGGTACCCCAAAGAAAAGGCACATCTTTCTTTGTAAGCTCATTGAGAGGTGCAGCAATGGTGCTGAAATCTCTCACAAAACGCCTATAGAATCCAGCGAGGCCAAGAAAACTCCTCACTTGTGTGACCGTTTTGGGCTGCGGCCAACTCTCAATAGCTTCAATCTTGGCTTTATCAACTTCAATTCCCTGTGGAGTAACAACATAGCCAAGAAAAGATACTCGGTCGGTGCAAAAGGTGCACTTCCCAAGGTTACCAAACAAACGTGCATCACGTAGAGCAATAAAAACAGCACGTAAATGTTCGAAATGTTCTTCCAAAGATCTGCTATAAATCAGTATATCATCAAAATAGACTACCACAAATCGTCCAATGAAAGCACGTAAAACTTCGTTCATTAGTCTCATGAAAGTACTAGGCGCATTAGTTAACCCAAAAGGCATGACTAACCACTCATATAATCCAAACTTAGTTTTAAATGCTGTTTTCCATTCATCCCCCAATTTCATACGAATTTGATGGTATCCACTATGCAAATCAACTTTGGAGAATATTGTAGAGCCACTCAATTCATCAAGCATATCATCTAGCCTAGGAATAGGATGACGATAACGAATAGTAATATTATTAATGCCTCTACAATCAACACACATACGCGATGTACCATCCTTTTTCGGCACTAGAATAATAGGAACAGCACAAGGACTAAGGGATTCGCGTATATAACCTTTGTCGAGAAGCTCTTGTACTTGACGCATAATCTCCTTCGTCTCCTCTGGATTGGTACGGTATGGCGCACGGTTTGGCAGTGAAGCACCGGGAATTAAGTCGATCTGATGCTCAATCCCTCGAATAGGTGGTAATCCCGGTGGCACGTCTTGTGGAAAGACGTCAGCGAACTCTTGCAAAATGTTAGTGATAGCAGGAGGCAAAGAGGAAGGCACCTCCTCGAATGAAAATAATGCCTCTTTGCACACAAAAGCATAGCAAACAGATTTGCTGAAATCTAGCTCATCAATATCAGATTTGGTGGCAAATAAACATGCACTTTTCAATTTAATTTCAGAAGCAACACTAGATGGTTTATTATTAGGCTTCATTTCTTGCTCAAATTCTTTTGCCACAATCTGATTTTCACTCTTATTCTTCTCTTTTTTTGCTTTATTAGCTCTATTAATATCATCTTTCAAAATAGAATCAGGAGTCATAGGAAGCAAAGTAATATTTTTATCCTTATGAACAAGAGTATACTGATTGTTTCTACCATGGTGTACAGAATTTTTATCAAATTGCCATGGTCTACCAAGTAATAAGGAACATGCTTGCATAGGTACCACATCACAATCAACATAATCAGCATATGTAGATATACTAAAATGCACACGAACAGTACGTGTTACCTTAACCTTGCCGCTGTTGTTGAACCATTGGATGTAGTAAGGATGTGGATGTGGTCTTGTGGTGAGAGAAAGCTTCTCCACCATCTCCATGCTAGCCAAGTTGTTGCAGCTCCCTCCATCTATGATGACGCGCACAGAACGTTCTTTCACAACTCCCTTGGTATGGAACAAATTGTGCCTCTGATTTTGCTCAGCTTGTGTGACCTGCACACTCAAAACACGTTGAGCAACTAAACATTCATACATGTCAGCGTCTTCAGGAGCCATGTATTGCGTCTCATGATCAGAATCATCTCCACCATGTTCTTCACGTGTAATAAGAGCCAAAGTCTCCTCATCATAGTCACTAGCGGACTCATATCCACCATCCGCGGTAGCAATCATCACACGCGGAGATTTGCATTCTCTCGCATAATGACCTCCTCCCTTACAACGACGACAAATAATATCACTTGTGTGCCCTGTTGATGCCATGGAAGAAGAACTCTATGCAGGCCCAGCAGGTGCGCTCTTGGCAGATAATGGTGGTTGTGCCTGTTTTCTTGTATCACGACTGGAGGAGGCACGTGATTGAGGTGCTGGTGCAGTTGAAGTAGAAGATGCATGCGGTGTCCATGATGAAGGTCGGCCTACAGAAAAGTTAGTTCGCGCCAATGCTTGTCGATCCTGCACTTCACGTTCAGCTTTACAAGCAAGATGGAATAAACGAGTGATATTAGTATACTCCTTATAGTCTAGAATGGTCTGAATCTCTCTATTTAATCCACCCAGAAAACGTGCAAGCATAGCTTCATTCTCCTCAACAAGACCACATCTAATCATGCCAGTTTGTAATTCCTGATAATATTCTTCTACAGAATTTTTTCCTTGTCTTAAGCGCTGTAATTTTTGAAGCAATTCACGTTGATAATATGGTGGAACCCAACGAGTACGCATAGCAATTTTCAAAGCAGCCCAAGTAGTTGGAATAGGATATAATCTACAATGTTCAGACCACCATACACATGCAAAACTAGTGAAAGCACAAACAGCAGCAGCAACTCGTCTCTCCTCAGGATATTGTAAACATGTAAATCGTTGTTCAGTTTCTAACTCCCAAGTAAGATATATATCAGGAACATATCTACCCTCAAATGGTGGAATATTCAATTTCAGTTTAGGAATATGGACACCATCTCGTACCTGAGGTGGTGTTGCAGGCCTACCATTACGAATATATACCTGAGGTCGACCTGGTGGTGGTGGTGCAGGTGGTTGCACGTAGTGCTGATTTTGATCAACCTCATCCTCATAATCTCCCACATAATCATCCTCCTCCGCATCAGCAGCAGGAGCCACAGAAGTATCAACAGCAGCACCAACAGTTTGGCCAAACGCAAGAGGAACACGGCTCACTCGGCGAAGGTCTGTTTCGCGACGTGGAGGTAGTCGTTTTTGTTGTTGTTGTTGTTGGAGAGGTGCGTTAGGTGCAGCGGGTGGTGGTGGTGGAAGACGCGCGAGCAATTCATTAAACTTGTTATTGAGCTTTGTTTCGAACGTCTTCTCCATGCCATCTATCTTCTCCATGGCCTCTTCAAATCTGTTTAGCACATCTTGCACCTGTCCACTCATCATTTGCTGAAATTTATCATGCAAATCCTTATTCGTCATGTTCTCCCAGTCAGTCTCGTCGGCTTGTGATCCTGGCATGGTTAGCAGCAATAGAAACACACAAGAATATGATCCTACAGACTACTAACAAAAGGTGGTGGTGGGTGTCACAAATCCGTCAAGCCAATCTCAAATTCTTACCAGTTCTTACCCAGCAGCAGGCGGTGATCGGCAACCGTTGTAGTCAAAAACTCTCAAAGCTTGGATAGAGCGATTACCAGGGAGAGTCAAACGCACGACGTAGATGTATGTGGAGCTGGGAAGGCTTATAATATGGTAGCAAAAAGGGTCAGCACTAATTAATTCAGAGATGCAAAGTTGAATAAACGCTCAACGACGGTACGGTGCTGGTCCTAGGCTAGACTGTGCTAGAGACGCGAGCCTAGAACACCAACAAAATCACGGCGCGGCACGTAAACAAGGGAAAAGCACACTCTGGATTTTTTTTTCGCTCTTTTTTTTTGCGCTGCTTTTTTTTTGCGCTGCATTTTTTTTGCGAAAAATCACTATAATGGCGAGTGTCTCAAAACTCTTCCCAGGTCAAACTGACAGGATGGGCACGAAATTTTTTCGACCAATTTTTTTTTTCCGACTGCCCGGACCCAAAAACTGGAAACGGGTCAAAAAAAACTTCCTATAATGGCACCTGTCTCAAAACACTCAGAAACACCTAAAAATAGGATAGCCAGAAATTTTTTCGAAAAATGCGTTTTCGAAAAATTTTGGGCCTAAACGGAGGGTGGTTTCCGGACTCTTTTTTTTTTCCGAAACCTACTCCGGCAAGGAAACACGAATCGGAAACTAGATGGATCTCGAAAAGAAACCTAATATGCAAGGAACTCGGATTGATGGTGGATATATGGTGGTGGTATATGGCAGCGGTGGTGCTAGCGGTGGTAGTAATTGGATATGGATCGGTGGTGGTATATGGATACGGATTGGTGGTGGTATATGGATACGGATTCGGAGCGGTGGTGGTAGATGGCAGGGGCGATGATGATGGTGCGGCAGCGGCGTGACAACTTATGACCAGAACTCGAAACTCTAAAAGACTAGACTCTAAGACTAGCAACTAGACCGACGATGCAACCGCAAATTCAACAAAGCAAAACCCTAAAAAGATTATGCAAAGGCTCAGATTGGTTCGGATATGATGAACTAACCCTAATGTTTTTTTTTGTGTGACTTTTTCGTGGACTGTAGGTATGAAGAACAGAATCGATCTAAACTACAAAAAACTGTAAAATCTCACCGAGCAACCTGGAAATCTGATACCACTTGATAGAGGCAAAGGTGTCCCGTCTTTCGATGAGATGATGGATATCACTTTGGTGGAAGTCGACTTTGACGATCCGACTATGAACGTGCGAGGACGTCGCGCCTTAGCAATCGCTAAACCAACTCCGAGAGGTTATTGACCACGCCGGAGCACGATCAACCTGACCACGAGGGTCTGTTTCCTGCGAGCAAACGAAGAACAAGCAAGAAACTAAGATTGCAATTTGGATATTGCGAATATAAGATGAAATCTTTATTGATCAAGGTGGGGTTCTGTGACGCCTTTGTCTGGTCGTTGAACACAAACGAAGTACGCGAAGTTGCAGCTATGGCGAACTTTTAATCTAAACAAAACCCAAAGTCTAAACGGTGCCCTAAGGGCTGTATATATGGAGGAAGAGAGGGGGAATTTCGTGGCCCTTGGTGGAGGGGTCCAACATCAACCCTATCTCTTGTTTCCCCACACATACGGACTCTAAAAATAGCCTATACTTATGTATTTCGAAATTACATGGGCCTGGCCCAATAAAAAGGTGACGCAGCACCTATAATAGCCTCGGGACGAAATTTATGAAGTGGCATCTTGTATATTTCGTCCAAGGCTTCATGCACCCATTATGGTGGCTTCAAAGTCCTGAAATCATCACTTGTAACTCCGTTCTTGTTCCCCTTGCGCATGCCATCATCTCCATGCTTGTTCTTGCTCCACTGTTCATCCTTCTCCAAGCTAGGCCCTTCATTTGTAAGCAAAACAAATGTATCCAATTTAGGCAGCATCATATTCTCATGAACATTATAATCATTACCAAGAAACGAAAGTATCTAATAATTTAATTGGCGTGCGCGAGCTCTAGTAATTGGTCCCGTATATGTAGCAATAGGGGCTGTGGGTGTAACAATGGTATTGATGTCCTCATCACTAGGTGAATGAACCTCAGTTGGAGGGGCATGCATTCATAGCTTAGGATTCCCTTCGTGCCGACACGAGGGAGGAGGGTGGCTGCTAGCTACTTCGCACTTTGTTAGGTGAACCTCGGTTGGGGGGGAGGGGGCATGCATTCATAGCTTAGGATTCCCAATTCGTGCGGACACGAGGGGGGGTGGGGGCAAGCAATACCGTGCACTTTGCAAGAGAGGTGCCACATCGAAGTTGCATTTGGTATTTGAAAATGAAACCACCCTTTTGATACATAAATTTGGTCCACATGCAAGTGTGTTCGTGTTCTGACCCTCTCTCACGTCATTTTTCGCCAAATTTATGAACATTAGACAAGTTGGATGACGCAACAGACACGGTTCACTCAAACTAACTGTGTGCCAAGCCGGTGCACCTTTCACGCACACATCCGCATGTTACATTGGGCTCCACGAGGCTCCCCCTCTCAAAATATCTGCCGCCTCGAGGGTTTTTTTTTGTTTCATAACACATGGTTGTTATCTTCGGACCATGTGCGATGTTTCTTGTTCCCAATACTGCCTGCATCCCAAGAAAATATATGCCCGCCTCGAGGGTTTTTCTATTTCATAACACACGGTTGTTATCTTCGGACCGTGTGTGATGTACTATCATCAAAATTTTCAATAGCCGGCATTTCCCTCCCGCGTTTGACTCCCGCGTAGTAAAATTTTCAGTACCCGCGTCATTTCCGCAAACACCCCCCTCCACACACACACACACAAAAACCTCCTCGGGCGTGCACGCACACACACACACCAAAACCTCCTCAGGCGTGCGCACACACACACACACCCTCCCTCGCTTGAAACCCTAGCAAGGTCCCCACCGCCGCCGCAAGGCCTCCATTGTCAACATCTGTCGGTTTGCCCGTGCAGCTTACCCACCGATCTGCATACCCAGGCCGCCCTGAGTTTCTTAGATGAAGCCTGCCAAACGCCCCCTTTCCCACAGATCCCCATCCCCCACTCCTGAGCATCGCAGCCTAAGCCCGGCTACGCTTCCCGTGGAGCTCGAGGAGCGACTGGCCCAAAAGTGGTGCATAGCGGTCTCTTCGCCTAACGTCACCGAGGAAGCTAATGACCATTACTGGTGGTAGGCACTCAAGCAGTGGGCTAGAGTATGCGGGCATGTCTCGGCCGCCGGCAACGGCATCGAGGTTATCGGCAACGACGGCCTGAGGCGGTCTATGTCACAGGTTAAGTGGCCCACCCCCAACCCCTCGGGTTCAACCACCGTCGATCTCATCCATGGCCCCGCCGCTGTTCTCCTCTGGCTCGCTGTCAACAATTTGCCATTCTACATCGCCATCGAGCCCCTTTTGTCATTTCTGAATGACACGTTCTGCAACGCTGGCTTGGGATCCATAACTTCCAAGTCAGACCTCATCGACGGCGACCACGAGGAGGGCACCCTCTCCGGCTCTTCCAATGGGAAAGAGCCCATCTGCTCTTCCAAGGGGAAAGCGCCCGTCTACAACATCAGGGATGGCACCCTATAGTTGTGCTCTTCCAAGGGGAAGGAGCCCATCTGCGACAACATGGAGCGCATCCAGGGTCCGTGCTCTTCCCACGGGAACGAGCCCATCTGTGACAAGTGAGTAAACCCATGATTTGTTTTGTCGTGCCTCTTCATAGGGGGAAACACATGATTTGTTTTGTCGAGTCCCTTTTGTAGTGTAGTGAGAATATGTCCAGTTTTAATTGCTATATCCGGTTCTTTGCACTATGCCTTGTTTATTTCAGTTGTTCACAATGTGATGCTCTATATGTGCAATTATTTACTGTGCAGTACATTTCATCAATCCAGTTTTAAACATACCAATAGGAATGCATATATTTGCTTGCTGTTAAGCCTGTTATAGCTAGCATATGCCTCTTTTAAAGTTTTTTTATTGTTCGGTTGTTTGTAGTTAGCATATGTCCAGTTTCAAATGATATCTTTGGTTGTTCGTAGTATGCCTTGTTTATTCCAGTTATTCACAATGTGATGTTCTCTATGTGCAAGTATGAACTGTGCAGTTCAATTTCATTAGTACCAGTTTCAACAATACCACTATGAATGACTACATTTGGTTGCTGCATCTTGTAGTTAACACGCCTTTCCATTTTTATTTAACAATTATAACCAGTGTACTTAGACCGGCACAATACCAGTTTGAATGACTATGTTTGCTTGTTGTTAAATGTTAGGCCTGTTGCAGTTAGCACACCTTTCCACTTGTTTTGCTTTACTAGTGTGCTTAAACCTGCACACTGAAGCTATCTTTTGTAGATTATTTTGTCTGCCATGTATAATTTTGGTTGATGTTTAGCCTGTTGTGCTTAACATGCTTCTCGATGTACCTACACAGGACAATTTTGGGAACGACTGATGTTTTCCATCGAGGTTAGTTTCATCCCATGGCTTATATCTGCTCACTGTTCAGGATATCGGTAGCTGGTACCATATAGGTCGGCGGCTGATAAGGGACTAATCGATGAATCAGATTTTTAACTGAATATATCTGCAACCCATTTATCGTTAGGTTAATTAGGGCCGTATGTAATATATCTAAGGCTACATAGCAACATGCACTATACTTAATGTTTAAATATGCAATCCTAGGCTACATAGCAACAAGGAAGAGTGTTACATTAATGTTCTAATGATGTCTAGATATACATAGAAGAGGAGCAGCAACAACAACAACAACAACACATCCATGTTTGGATATTCAACTTAGCTAGAGGTAAGAGTTAGTTTCTAGCTCATTACTAACCCTGAACTAACTCCATCCAAAGAGTTGTTTGGATGGCAGGTTTAGATTGACAATAAATGCACTAGGAGAACTAGATCCAATTAGCACCTCTTGGGTTGGATAGTTTTTTTTGGGTGGATTATAGATGCAACTAGCTCAAAATAGCCCTCATGTTTAGATATATTTCAGGGCTATTTGATCCCGAACTAGCTCAAACTAACTATAACCCCTAGATACAGCAGCAGCTAATCAGCCGATAATTTGTAAGAATGCACTCAACTCCTTCCGGTCCATAATATAAGATGTTAATTCACCTAATATGTGAGTATATTGGATGTTATAAGATACTCCCTCCGTTCCTAAATATTTGTCTTTTTAGATATTTCAAATGGACTACCACATACGGATGTATATAGACATGTTATAAAAGAGTGTTGTACTACATCATTGTGCAATTGTTGTTTAGCTTCTAATATTAACTTGGTGCTTTTAGGTACATATGTCATTGTTAAAGATCCGTGCTTCGGCCCTTTCTGCGTATGGGTCAATGAGATATCAATGAACCAGCATCAAGTGAGGAAGCTGATAAAGATTGTTAGAAAAATGGGTCCAAAGATGGCAACTAAACTATTTGTTTACACTTTATCCAAGACAACAATGAACTGCAGGATGGTAAGTAAGAACTCTGCAGCCTACTTTTTACTGCCCATAATGAGTTGTGTTAGATGACAATGTTTGAATATTTTCCTTTGCAGTGGTTGCCAAAGCAGTTTACTCAAGATTACCTCTCAAACTACATGATTGGTGGGCATGCAAAGGTTAAAGTATTTATACCAGAACACGATGATTATCCGGATGTTTTCATGAAGACCGTGAAGGATGGGTAGTCGGCCATCACAAGGGGTTGGACTAGAGTCGTGCGTGCCTTCTGCATGGAGGAGGGCACAATATGGGCATTTCGCTTCACCTTGTTCAGCAACCAGAATATATTTCGCCTCTTTCTTTACTGTCTTTAATAGTACAAGCATACAACTGATGAGGACATCAATACCATTGTTACACCCATAGCCCCTACTGCTACATATACGGGACCAATTACTAGAGCTCGCGCACGCCAATTAAATTATCAGGTACTTTCGTTTCTTGGTAATGATTCTAATGTTCATGAGAATATGATGCTGCCTAAATTGGATACATTTGTTTTGCTTACAAATGAAGGGCCTAGCTTGGAGAAGGATGAACATTGGAGCAAGAACAAGCATGGAGATGATGCTATGCGCAAGGGGAACAAGAACGGAGTTACAAGTGATGATTTTAGGACTTTGAAGCCACCATAATGGGTGCATGAAGCCTTGGACGAAATATACAAGATGCCACTTCATAAATTTCGTCCCGAGGCTCTTATAGGTGCTGCGTCACCTTTTTATTGGGCCAGGCCCATGTAATTTCGAAATACATAAGTATAGGCTATTTTTAGAGTCCGTATGTGTGGGGAAACCAGAGATAGGGTTGATTTCGGACCCCTCCACCAAGGGCCACGAAATTCCCCCTCTCTTCCTCCATATATACAGCCCTTAGGGCACCGTTTAGACTTTGGGTTTTGTTTAGATTAAAAGTTCGCCATAGCTGCAACTTCGCGTACTTCATTTGTGTTCAACAACCAGACAAAGGCGTCACAGAACCCCACCTTGATCAATAAAGCTTTCAACTTATATTCACAATATCCAGATTGCAATCTTAGTTTCTTGCTTGTTCTTCATTTGCTCGCAGGAAACAGACCCTCGTGGTCAGGTTGATCGTGCTCCGGCGTGGTCAATAACCTCTCGGAGTTGGTTTAGCGATTGCTAAGGCGCGACGTCCTCGCACGTTCGTAATCGGATCGTCAAAGTCGACTTCCACCAAAGCGATATCCATCATCTCATCGAAAGACGGGACACCTTTGCCTCTATCAAGTGGTATCAGATTTCCAGGTTGTTCGGTGAGATTTTACAGTTTTTCGTAGTTTAGATCGAGTCTGTTCTTCATACCTACAGTCCACGAAAAAGCTACAAAAAAAATTTAGGGTTAGTTCATCATATTCGAACCAATCTGAGCCTTTGCATAATCTTTTTAGGGTTTTTCTTTGTTGAATTTGCGGTTGCATCGTCGTGTCTAGTTGCTGGTCTTAGAGTCTAGTCTTTTAGAGTTTC
Source organism: Triticum aestivum (assembly GCF_018294505.1). Taxonomy (NCBI): domain Eukaryota; kingdom Viridiplantae; phylum Streptophyta; class Magnoliopsida; order Poales; family Poaceae; genus Triticum; species Triticum aestivum. The sequence continues at coordinate 330,242,293 of NC_057797.1, forward strand.
GAGTTCTGGTCATAAGTTGTCACGCCGCCGCCGCACCATCATCATCGCCCCTGCCATCTACCACCACCGCTTATCCACCACCGCTTCGAATCCGTATCCATATACCACCACCGCTGTCATATACGACCACCGCTGTCATCTACCAACATATATCCACCACCAATCCGAGTTCTTGTCATATTAGGTTTGTTTTCGAGATCCATCTAGATTCCGATTCGTGTTTCCTTGCCAGAGTAGGTTTCGGAAAAAAAAGAGTCCGGAAACCACGCTCCGTTTAGGCCCAAAATTTTTCGAAAACGCATTTTTCGAAAAAAATTCTGGCTAACCTATTTTTATGTGTTTCTGAGTGTTTTGAGACAGGTGCCATTATAGGAAGTTTTTTTTGACCCGTTTCCAGTTTTTGGGTCTGGGCAGTCGAAAAAAAAATTGTTTGAAAAAATTTCGTGCCCATCCTGTCAGTTTGAGCTAGGAAGAGTTTTGAGACACTCGCCATTATAGTGATTTCTCGCAAAATAAAAAAAAAGCAGCGCAAAAAAAAGAGCGCAAAAAAAATAGCGAAAAAAAATTCCAGAGTGTGCTTTTCCCTTGTTTACGTGCCGCGCCGTGATTTTGTTGGTGTTCTAGGCTCGCGTCTCTAGCACAGTCTAGCCTAGGACCAGCATAGTACCGTCGTTGAGCGTTTATTCAACTTTGCATCTCTGAATTGATTATTGCTGACCCTTTTTGCTACCATATTGTAAGCCTTCCCAGCTCCACATACATCTACGTCGTGCGGTTGACTCTCCCTGATAATCGCTCTATCCAAGCTTTGAGAGTTTTTGACTACAACGGTTGCCGATCACCGCCTGCTGCTGGGTAAGAACTGGTAAGAATTTGAGATTTGCTTGACGGATTTGTGACACCCACCACCACCTCTTGTTAGTAGTCTGTAGGATCATATTCTTGTGTGTTTCTATTGCTGCTAACCATGCCAGGATCACAAGCCGATGAGACTGACTGGGAGAACATGACGAATAAGGATTTGCATGATAAATTTCAGCAAATGATGAGTGGACAGGTGCAAGATGTGCTAAACAGATTTGAAGAGGCCATGGAGAAGATAGATGGCATGGAGAAGACGTTCGAAACAAAGCTCGATAACAAGTTTAATGAATTGCTCGCGCGTCTTCCACCACCACCACCCGCTACACCTAACGCACCTCTCCAACAACAACAACAACAACGACTACCTCCACGTCGCGAAACAGACCTCCACCGAGCGAGCCGTGTTCCTCTTGCGTTTGGCCAAACTGTTGGTGCTGCTGTTGATACTTCTATGGCTCCTGCTACTGATGCGGAGGAGGATGATTATGTGGGAGATTACGAGGATGAGGTTGCTCAAAATCAGAACTACGTGCAACCACCTGCACCACAACCACCAGGTCGTCCACATGCAAATAATCACAAGTGTAGGGCTTTCCCTCAGGTACGAGATCATGACCATCTTCCTAAACTGAAATTGAATATTCCACCTTTCGAGGGTAGATATGTTCCTGATATATATCTTACTTGGGAGTTAGAAACTGAACAACGATTTACATGTTTACAATATCCCGAGGAGAGACGTGTTGCCGCTGCTGTTTGTGCTTTCACTAGTTTTGCATGTGTATGGTGGTCTGAACATTGTAGATTATATCCTATTCCAACTACTTGGGTTGCTTTGAAAACTGCTATGCGTACTCGTTGGGTTCCACCATATTATCAACGTGAATTGCTTCAAAAATTACAGCGCTTAAGACAAGGAAAAAATTCTGTAGAAGAATATTATTAGGAATTACAAACTGGCATGATTAGATGTGGTATTGTTGAGGAGAATGAAGCTATGCTTGCACGTTTTCTGGGTGGATTAAATAGAGAGATTCAGACCATTCTAGACTATAAGGAGTATACTAATATCACTCGTTTATTCCATCTTGCTTGTAAAGCTGAACTTGAAGTGCAGGATCCACAAGCATTGGCGCGAACTAACTTTTCTGCAGGCCGACCTTCATCATGGACACCACGTGCATCTTCTATTTCAACTGCACCAGCACCTCCATCAGGTGCCACCTCCAGCCGTGATACAAGAAAATAGGCACAACCACCATTATCCGCCAAGAGCGCACCTGCGGGGCCTGCACAGCGTTCTTCTTCTTCCATAGCATCAACAGGGCATATGTTGGGGATATTACCACTGGGCGTAAACCGGCCTGCTTGGGCCGGGTTAACTTCATAGTGGTATAAGCAGGTGAAGGCCCAAGGCCTATAGTCGGTCTAGAATCTGTAGCTGTAAACCGACCTGATGTATAACTTGTATTGTAAGTTAGGAATAGAGAGATACCAACCGGGATACGAATATGAACCGGCTGGGACTCTATGGACCGATGGGCGTCACCCGTGTATATAAGGGGACGACCCGGCGGTGGTTCAGAAGGGACGATAACAACTCGAGCCTAGGCAAAGCTTGTTTGCTCCCTAGCCATCGAGATCATATCAATTCCACCACAACTAGACGTAGGCTGTTACCTTCGTCGAAGGGGCCGAACTAGTGTAAAACCCTCGTGTCTTTGTGTCCGTTTTAACCCCTTCAAGTAAACGCGTAGCGATGGCTCCACGACTAAGTCCTTTCGCTAGGACACCTGCCGTGACAAATCCACGACAGTTGGCGCCCACCGTGGGGCTATCGCACGATAGTTTGACGATCTTGGAGGACAAGCTCAAGGGACTCGAAGGCTATGTAGTGGGCCAGATGACCAAGAGTCGTCGGGGCAGGATCTACATCGATGATGCAGGATGGGGTCCCGAGGCCGATTCGATCGAGTATGGGTACCGGGTCCTCTTTGGCAGCATACACGTCTTCATCGGCAAGATCGGTGAGCCTGGGCCTGAGCCGGACATCTACACCGACCCCGTCGAGACGGCTCAGCGTGCGAGATCTACCCAGGTTAAACCGGCCATGAAGCGTGCCTTCATTGGAGTCATCTACGGAGGAGAGCGTGGGGACGAATCAGAGCACGGTAACGAGACCGTCGTCTATTCCGGCGACGAGTCTTCGACCGGAGAGACCGAGTCGCTATACTGGATGCAAGACGATCAGGTGAGGGGTTGTTCCGATGGCGACAGTATTTCGGACCCCCCAGGCCAGATCAACCGGGTTGGAATATTCATGGCTGGCACCTAGGCGGCGAATTACTCTTCGACTGCCGCAGCAATGCTCTCCGGATTCGCAGCGGCAGCGGTAGCAGGGGCAGGAGGCCTTGTGCACCCGCCGGTTCAAGTTCTGTCTGATCTGTTTGACGCACTAGCCGCGCTTATGACAGAGGATGATCCGGCAGATCAAGAGGCTCATAATGCAGAAATTGCGAAGGTGAGAGAGCAAATCGTGCAAGCCAAAGCGGATCTGGCAGCGGAAAAAGACCGGATGGCTGCAGAGCGGGCCGCTTTGGACGCACAGGCCTATAAACTCATGCTTGACCAGAATGCATCACAGGAGGTTTTGAAGCGGAAGCACAGATCACGCCTGCCGTTAGGGTTTGACCCCCGAAATCTCTTTCACACTCCAGGAGCTGGACCCAGTAATCCACCGCGGTATCAGGAGACAACCCGGATTGAGGCGTCAGGGGTAGGAGTGGCGGTCCAACCTCGCCTGATGGAACCCCCTCGCCAAAATATTGTGGTCCCTCCACCGGTCCAGACGCCCCCGGGTCATTATTCGAATCCTATGGACAACCTTGTTGCGGCCGCCGCACGATTAGAGGCCATCCCAGTCGAAGGGGATTCTCCGCAAGCAATAGAGACGCGCCAGGTTAAGGAGCTTCTCCGGACCGCGCTGATTCAGCAGGAGGCATACTCATACAGCCGTGATCGGGTTCATTCTACGCCCCGTCTGAGCCGGAGCTATAGCAGGCGCATAGATGAACCGGCCATATCAAGCAATGCGCAAGGCCGTGAAGCGGCCCGTGGTGATGACCCGGCAGGCGGTATTGTCGATACTCGGGATGCGGTGAACCGGGCCCGGGCGCAAAGGGAGGCCGAGTTAGCGGCACAGGATAATGCGGGCCGACTCACACCGGTTCGTTCTGCCGGGCCAGGAATCACATCCGCTCTGGGAGTGCCTTGCTTGGTCCCTGCTTTACGTAATGTGCGCCTGCCCAAAGATTTCAAGGGTCCACGCAAGGTGCCGAATTACACCGCTGATTTACCCCCTGAAGCATGGATAGAGAGTTATGAGATGGCCATGGAAATGCTGGACGTGGATGAGGCCGCATGTGCAAAATATTTCACCATGATGCTTGAGGGCACGGCTCGTACTTGGTTAAAGAGCCTACCGCCCAATTCTATCAGCTCATGGGCCCAGTTGCGGGCCCGGTTTATACAGAATTTAAAGGATACATGTAAGCAGCCCAAGTCCATAGTGGACCTGGCGGCTTGTGTCCAGGAAGAAGGAGAATCAACGACCCATTGGGTGCGCCGCGTTTCGGAAATTTTGCACTCATCTGACAGGATTAATGCTGACTCTGCGGTCTTAACTCTGGAAGGCAACTGCCGGTTTGAGCCTCTAAAATTGAAATTGGGACGCATGAAGCGGTTCTGTAATGACATGGGAACCCTCATGGCTGCTTTAGTGAAGTATGCCGATTCGGACAGTACCAAGGATCCTGAGCTTAATGATGATGAAGCAGGGAAGGGAAAGAAGAATAGCAACTCCAAGCAGCAGCAGAACAAGCTAGCGGGTCATGGAAACGGTGGCAAGCGCAAAGCGGACGGCAGCGTGGACTTTGTGGCCAACACTAACGCACAGGACAGGGGCAGCGACGCAGAGGTAAACCGGCAAATCGTAGCGGGGCTCCCAATCCTAATGCAAGCCGTTTGAACTATTTGTTGAATCAGCCTTGCCCGAAGCACGTGACGAAGGAGGCGCCGGCTAACCATCTTTGGAAAGATTGTTATATCATGCAGGAGTTCAAAAACTCTAATGCTTTCCGGTATGATCACGGATCAGGTGGCGGTTCAGAATCTGGTTTCCACGGGCCGGATCACGATGGAGCTTCCGGTTCAGGTCGCAATCAGGGCGGTCACAATCACCAGAATAATCAGAACAGCCAGCAGCAGCAGCAGCAGCAGTCGGGTTATTAGAGCCAGCCAAAACAGTTGAACAATGGGCAATATCATGTTTTCACAACTAGTTTGGATAAGCGCGACCGAAAACTCCACAAGCGAGCGGTGAATTCTGTTGAACCGGCCTTACCACGTTACTTGCGCTGGTCGGAGCAGCCTATCATGTGGAGCAGAGAGGATCACCCGCCCCGGGTTGATAACCCGGGCCAGCTAGCATTAGTGGTAGACCCTCAGGTGGGCGGTTATAAATTCACCAAGGTACTCATGGATGGAGGAAGCAGTATTAACATACTATACTATGAGACATTCCGGCGCATGGGACTAACCGACAAGGATCTCCGACCGTCGAATACGGTATTCCACGGTGTTGTGCCAGGCAAATCTGCATATCCTGTTGGTAAAATAGCCCTAGATGTGGCTTTTGGGGATGAGCACGACTCCCGGTTGGAAAAACTAACATTTGAGGTGGTGAAGATCCGGAGCCCGTATCACGCCTTGTTTGGCCGGCCGGCTTACGCCAAGTTCATGGCGCGGCCTTGTTATATCTACTTGCAGCTCAAGATGCCGGGTTACAAGGGGACCATAACGGTTCATGGGAGCCGTAGGGTTGCTTTGGAATGTGAGGAAGGTGATGCGGCTTATGCAGAGTCAGTCTGTGCCACGGAGGAGTTGAAGTATTATGAGGACAATGTTGATCCGGCGGATATGACCCCTTTAAAGAAGCCAACTACAGAGCATGATTCAGATCTGAAGTTCAAATCGGCAGATGAGACCAAGCTTGTTGACTTCGTGCCCGGCGATTCGTCCAAGGAGTTCACTATCAGTGCCAACCTAGATCCCAAATAGGAAAGCGCGCTCATCGAGTTCATCCGTGAGAATCGGGACATTTTTGCATGGAAGCCGTCTGACATGCCAGGTGTACCGAGGGAACTCGCTGAGCACACTCTTAATGTGGATCCTAAGTATAAACCGGTGAAACAGTTCCTCCGCCGGTTTAACGAAGAAAGACGCAAGGCCATTGGAGAGGATGTGGCCAGGCTTTTAGCAGCTGGGTTTATTATTGAGGTGTTCCATCCAGAGTGGCTTGCTAATCCGGTGCTGGTTCTTAAGAAAAACGGCACTTGGCGTATGTGTGTGGATTACACAGATCTTAACAAGGCATGTCCGGCAGATCCCTTTGCCCTCCCCCGTATTGATCAGATCATTGATGCCACGGCGGGTTGTGAGCGTTTGAGTTTTTTGGATGCATACTCTGGATATCATCAGATCAAGATGGCGGTTAAGGACCAGGAGAAAACAGCATTCATCACTCCTTTTGGAGCCTTCTGCTATGTATCTATGCCCTTCGGGCTCAAGAGTGCCCAAGCCACCTATCAACAGTGTGTACAGAATTGCCTGCATGAGCAGATCGGCCGCAATGTGCACGCATATGTGGATGATATTGTAGTAAAATCAAGGCAGAAGGAGACACTGGTGGATGATTTGAAGGAGACCTTTGACAACTTACGAGCTTATAGGATGATGCTTAATCCGGCCAAGTGTGTTTTTGGTGTTCCAGCAGGCAAGTTACTGGGTTTCTTGGTGTCTAACAGAGGAATTGAGGCTAATCCGGAGAAGATTACGGCTATTACATCTCTAGCTAAACCGGCGTGTATCAACGATGTTCAGCGTTTGGCGGGCCGAATCGCTGCGCTGAGCCGGTTTATCAGCCGCCTCAGGGAGAAGGCTATCCCTTTGTACCAAATGCTGAGGAAGACAGACAATTTCGTCTGGAGTCCAGCTGCTGACGAGGCATTTGAGGACCTGAAGCGGCAGTTAGCCAATCCGCCTGTTCTTGCAGCTCCGGTCGACAAGGAGCCACTATTATTATACGTAGCGGCTAATGCTCGAGCAGTTAGCGTGGCTATTGTGGTGGAGCGCAAAGAGGCAGGCAAGGAATATCCGGTTCAGCGGCCGGTTTATTATATCAGTGAGGTGCTGATTGAATCCAAGCAAAGGTATCCGCATTGGCAGAAGCTGGTCTATGGTGTTTTTATGGCCAGTCGGAAGTTGAAGCAGTATTTCCAAGGGCACCCATCACAGTGGTCAGTTCAGCTCCCTTGGGTGATATTATACAGAATTGGGAGGCGACTGGCCGAATTGCCAAGTGGGCTATAGAGCTGGGGCCGCATGGACTGAAGTACGTGCCTCGGACGGCAGTGAAGTCTCAAGCACTTGTTGATTTCATCAATGATTGGACGGAATTACAAGCACCAGAGGAGAAGCCGGATCACACATATTGGACTATTCATTTTGACGGATCCAGGCAATTGGAAGGCTCGGGGGCTGGAGTCGTATTAACTTCCCCGCGAGGTGATAAGTTTTGTTATGTTCTCCGCTTAATGTTCCCTTGTACTAAAAATGCAGCTGAGTATGAATCCTTGCTCCATGGTCTGCGGATGGCTAAGGAGATGAATTTAAGCCGGGTTAAGTGTTTTGGTGACTCGGACCTAGTGGCTCAACAGGTGTCCGGCACTTGGGACTCTAAAGACCCGCTCATGGCTGCATATCGTCGGGAAGTGGATAATATTGCAGGTTGTTTCAAGGGTTATCAAGTGGATCATGTGGACCGTCGGAAGAATGAAGCGGCGGATGCTTTAAGCCGGTTAGGCTCTTAGCGTAAACCGGTTCCGCCTAACGTCTTTTTGGATGTGTTGCACAATCCGTCAGTCAAGCTCCCAGGTGAAGCGGATTTGGCTATTCCTGATCCGGAGTGCCAATTGGTGGCAGCCCTGCGTGTTATTCCGGATTGGACAGTCCCTTATCTTGCGTACATGACAAGGGGGGAGTTGCCAGAGGATGAGATTCTGGCCAGGCACATAGTCCGGCGATCCAAGTCTATGACGATTGTCAATGGTGAATTACATCATTGCAGTGTATCAGGGGCGTTTCAACGTTGTGTTTCTCCTGAGGAAGGCTGTGAAATCTTAAGAGAAATCCATGAAGGGGATTGTGGGCACCACGCCGGTTCAAAGTCTCTGGCTGCAAAGGCGTTTCGTCACGGGTTCTACTTGTTGACAGCACATGCTGACGCGGAGGACTTGGTTAAACGGTGTGATGGATGTCAGAAATTTTCAAGGCGTGCTCATGTGCCGGCTCAGGAATTGAGGATGATCCCAATAACATGGCCGTTTGCAACTTGGGGGCTAGACATGGTTGGACCTTTTAAAAGGTCCAAGGATAAGAAAACTCACCTTTTGGTGGCAGTTGATAAATTTACCAAGTGGGTTGAAGCGGAGCCTGTCAGCAAGTGTGATGCAGCAACAGCGGTACAGTTCATCAAGAAGGTGATTTTCCGGTTTGGTTTTCCACATAGTATCATTACTGATAATGGTACCAATTTATCCAAGGGCGCTATGAAGGAGTTCTGTGAACGGGAGCACATCCGACTTAATGTGTCGTCAGTGGCACACCCCCAGTCCAATGGATAGGCAGAACGAGCTAATCAGGAAATCTTGCGAGGCATCAAACCTCGGCTTTTGGTCCCATTGCAAAGAACACCAAGATGTTGGGTTGAAGAGCTGCCATCTGTATTATGGAGTATCAATACTACACCAAACCGGTCCACAGGATACACGCCATTTTTCATGGTCTATGGAGCAGAGGCAGTTCTCCCTAGTGACATCCGGCACGATTCGCCTCGTGTGGCAGCTTATGTGGAGGCAGACAATGAGACAGCACGACAAGATGCTTTGGACCTATTGGACGAGGAGCGTGATATAGCGGTTGCCCGTTCGGCGATTTACCAGCAAGATCTTCGTCGTTATCACAGTCGCCGGGTTAGAACCAGAACTTTTCAAGAAGGAGATTTGGTGCTTCGATTCATCGAAGATCAAACGGATATGCACAAGTTATCCCCGCCTTGGGAGGGACCTTTCGTAGTCAGCAAGAATCTGCACAACGGGTCGTATTATCTGATTGATATTCGAGAGCATCAAGACTCACGTACATCAGAGGAGGAGACCGGCAGACCGTGGAATATAGCTCATCTTCGGCCTTACTATACTTGAGCCATTGGCTCTATCTATGTACATATCATGACAATGTATATATTATCTTTGATATATCAAACCGGAGCCTCAACTGAAGCGGGGTTTATGTCTGTCTCATCATGCGAGGTTACACGGAGTGGTTCTGCTTAAAGCGGCCTCTGGTTTACCCCTTGACATTTGTTTTTATATATCACTGGGGGCCTTGGTCGTGTCCGAACCAACGAACACCCTTTGATAGGCGGCAGCCACCAGATCATTTGGGGACTTGGTCAAGTCTGAACCAGTCACGCCTCTTGGTCGGCCTAAGGCCACAAAATCATTTGGGAGCATGGTCGGGCCCGAGCCATTGCTACGCCTCTTGATCTGGCATATATGCCACGAGTCATTTGGGGACCTGGCTGACCTGAATCATTGTCACTCCTATTGGGGGCCTTGATCTTGTCCGACCATGGTAATGCCATCTGAACAACTCAGTATAGCATATTTTTGCAAATGGTTTTTATTATTACTTTTGCTTCCATGTTGTTTTCATGGTTTGTTCGTTTTTTTTTGTTGGATTTCTTTATGTCAACAAGTATATTTTTTCCGGGTCAGCCAATGATTTTTGATCCCCCTTCTAATCCGGAGGATTCTGCCCGGTTTACCTTTTCCCTGTTCACCTCACGGAGTAACCAGGGGGCTCGTATTAAGTCAGTACGGTTTGTACGGGGGCTACTTTCTCCCTTTTTGACGGTAATGGTTTATAAAAACCACCGCTTCAGGCTTGGATAAAGCCAGCCTCATACCCAAACATGTTCAAATTTTTTCTGATTGCAGGAAATATGAGTTAAAGTTTTTCAAGCAAAAGCCTTAGTACTTATGCACGAAGGCATATTCCAGGCAGAAGTTTTAATTATCCTATTACAAAGCAGCATGGTGCCCAAACAAAATCATTGTTTTTGGGGAAGGATGTTGCAGATAGTTCTTCAAACCGGCTTCCGATTCAAGCCTGCTCCTCATCCTCCGCCGCTTCAGCTTCCTCGTTTCTACCCATTGGCTGGAAATCAACAGTGGTCCAGTCGATTCCCATTAAAGCTTGGAAAACAGCTTCTTCATGGATCAGGGAAGACGGTTCAATATCAGGGGCGTAGGTGTGCTTACGGATTGGAGGAATCAGATTCTCCGCTTCAACAGTTGGGGCAGGCACTCGCTTGTTTTGATTGTTATATTGCGCTTGATAATGCGTCAAATCTGCCTCTTCAGCTAACTGGCAAGCAAGAGGGCGCACTGCACGGTTTATGGCCCTTAAATCTTCTTTGTTGAACTCAGAGCCATCTTCTTTCAGACTGGGATAGCCTTGAGCTGCTTCCACAGGATCAAAGTCGGGCACCCATGCCTTTGCCCGGATTAAGGCATTGATGGCTCCGGTTCGAGCAGCGGATTTTTTCAGCTCCTCAATCCGGGCTGGAAGCATTGACAACTTGCTAAGAGTGTCCTGGATTAAAGAGGGCGCCGGGTTGTTGTGAGATGCTGTGGTGATGATTCGTTGGGCTCCGGTATACAGTTGTTCTACCAAGGTGTAGGCAGCTTTCAATTTCTTCCGCACATCATTTCCTAAGTGCCCAATACGTGTGCCTACAACAAAGATTGGAATGGTCTCAAACAGGACTTACGATACAGCAGATTCAACATTCATCACAAAAGTTACAAGGAGCTTACCAAAGATTGCAGCAGTCATGGAGTGTATTTGCCGCTGTACGGCCGTCAGTTCATTCACCACCGGTTTAAGGGCCGCTTCGGCATCTTCTGCTCTTTTGGTTAAACCGGCCTTCTCAGTGGCCCAGTCAGACCGCTCTTTCTTGAAATTTTCTTTCAGCCGTTCAGCAGTGCTCAAAGCGCTGGTTAATTCTTGCTTGGCCTTATCTCTTTCAGCTTGTTGGGTCTTCAAGGCCTCCTGCAAATCGGCAATCTGGTCTTCCTTGATTTTAATCTCAGCCTGCATACAGATGGTATTTTCAAACTCTACACAGGCGAGCCAAGAAATTGAAGTATCAACCACATAACAAAGTTATATGCCTGATACTTGGGGGCTAATGTACCTTCAATTTTTTGTACAATTGTTCGATTACAAAGTCCCAAGCTCAATACAAGTATTCAACTTGGCACTTGGGGGCTAATGGCTATTTGATCAAGTCATGTTCTAAGGACAACTTTTTATTTTTTAGCCCCGGTTTGCTTATGCTAAACCGGCCTTCGAGGGTTATGCCGACGGATTTCACAAACTATATTCAGGATTAAGTCCCGGTTTGACCAAAGTCACACACCGGCCCTTGGGGGCTACTAGGATGAATGCAATGGCAGAAAAGAAAGATGGAATTTACCTCAAATTTATCCCTCATCATTTTGACCAGACCAGCTTCATAGTCACGGCTAGTGTAAAGCCGGTTTAAATAGCCAGAGTGAAGATCTTGAGCATTCAGAGCGGCGTATGTTTCTAATTCAACATCCCATTTTCCTTTGTTCAAAGGGGAAGAATCCTCTTTGATGGTATTCCTGGTAAGGGTGGTAGGATTCCCGGGTTCAGAGCGGCCTACACCAGTAATCACAACATCGTCATCTTTTGACTCGCCGGTTTGGGTTGGTGCGGCCGTTTTGTCAGCAGGAGTGTGGGATTTTTCAATCTGGACAGAGCTGGCAGGCGGATCAGCAGACACTGAAGTATTAATAAGACCCTCTTCAGGGATAACATCGTCTTGCAGAGGAGGATCATTGGGGATATCTTCAGAAGTAAACATTTCACGATCCGGCGCTTGGTCATGTTCTGGGGCCACATTTTCTTCAGCCGCTTTATCCAGGCGGGCCTTCTTGCTTGGTTTCGGTTTAGCCCTGGAAGAAAAGATAAAAATTAAGGAAAAGTGTAAACCATTGCGCAGTATACTGGAAGCATATGTTCGGTTTAACTTACCCAGCAACTGTTTTCAAATGTGGTAGCTGGGTGGCCGACGATTCACCAGATGATGAATGAGAAGTGACCTGATAATCGGAGTCGGATGGATTAAGAGGTTGACGGAAGAAACCCGCTTTACGATTTAAATCAATAAAAAGGTCGGAGACCTCGGAGCGGCGTTTTCGAACCGGACTGTTCGGTAAACCGGCAGAGGTAACTACCTGGCCACTGTGCCGGGTTGTGCGGCGAGCTTCGTGTTGCTGGGTCTTCATAAGAAATTGGGAATCCAGATAAGCAAGAGGATGAGAAAATTTAACTTTCCGGTTTGCCCGGCGAAATTTTGGCAAAGGCAAGATTTCTGAATCGGAAGAGAGAATGGTTACCTCAACGAAAACCACATTGCTGGCTTCAGCGTCATCCTGACAAACATCATCATCAATAAGGCGTGTAAAAAGTAAGCCAAGTGAATCAAGTTCTACCTCAAGATCCGGATTACCCACATCATCATCAATAGCTGGGTCAGAAGAAGCGGTGGTTTTTCTCTTATGAGCTGGTTTCTTGATAACCTTGGTCTTGGGCCGGGTTGGCCGTCCTGCCTTCTCCGTTTTGTCTTGAGGAAGTTTTTTACTCCAAAACGGATTATCACCCTGGATCAGCAGCAATTAAAACGTTGAACATATAAAATAGTAAACCGGTTCAACAATAGAGCAATTGAAATATTACCGCAGGCGGTTTGTTGGTGGTGCAGTAAGGAAGCAGACCGGTTTGAGCACAGAGGTGCTCCGGTTCGTTCAGCATCTTTTTCACAGATTCTGTGACTTCGTCCTCAGGGAGTTGGATTTTAGTGTGTCGGAGTGGGTCATCGACACTATCAGTATACTCACACATCAAATTTGGGTGCCGGCTTAGAGGCAAAATGCTCCATGATATCCAGCAGCGTGCAAGGTCTATTCCTGTTAAACCATTGGCCATGAAGGCCCGGATCTTGGACAGTTGAGGAGCATATTTAATTCTCTCCTTGGCGCTTAGCCTTTGTGGAAAAGGGTGAGTGTTGCTGAGCCGTTCCGGACGGAAGCCAGGCAAGGGATTTTCATTGGCAGGAGATGTATCCTTGCAATAAAACCAAGTTACGTTCCATTCTTTGGGGTGCGTATGGAGTTTGACGTGAGGGTAGGTGATTTCCTTCCTCTTCTGAATAGCCATACCGCCTAGTTCGGTATTAGGGCCGTCAGTGAATTCAGTCCGACGATTCAGATGAAAGAGATCCCTAAATAACTCGACTGAAGGCTCCTCTTGAAGGTATGCCTCGGAAAGTACTTGAAAATGACAAAGATTGGTGACGGAGTTGGGGCCGATATCCTGTGGACGGAGCTGAAAGTTGGCTAACACATCCCGATAAAATTTGGAGCCGGGCGGTTTGAAGCCCCGGGCCATATGATCTGTGAAGACCACGACCTCTCCTTCCTGGGGTGTAGGAGGACATTCATCTCCAGGAACCCTCCAATGAATCGTATCTTTGCTATCCAAAGCGCCAATCAGGACTAGATCATTCAGCTGTGATTCTGTGACACGGGAGGGAACCCAGTTGCACTCGTACACTTGTTTGGCCATGACGAGATCTACAAGAAATAAGTGATCCGGTTCAAGAACATGCCGGATGAAACGGTGTTGATCTAATTACGGTAAACCGGGGGCAGTACCCATAAACCGGTCTTCTATAACGCAGCATCAGATGGATTCTGGCGGTTCAACCAGGGGACTAATGACATATATACCGGTCTAGTAATTTTCTCTCTATGGTGAAGTTAAACCGCCTGGCCTAAGCATCGGAAGCAATTGAAACTATGGATAATTGGTTATGCAGAAACAAGTTTCACAAAATTATGTTACAGCCGCGGATCTACAGCAAGCTCATAAAAAACAGGAAAAATTTCGAAGACTAAGGCGGAAACAGAAGTGAACTATCGAGCAGATATGTGCAGGAGATTTATGAGTTTGGATGAGAAATAACAAGCAGATACTAAAGGGATCGCTATTAAGCATAGTAAAAGTTCACAGATGCATTCAAGGACAGAGAACAGCCATGAACGCGCGATGAACAGAGCGAGAACATGGAACCCTAAGAACAGATCTAGGTTAAGAAGGAGAGAGGACTTGCCGGGAACGGAGAAGACGCGGGAAGACGCCGCAACGCTCTGGTACGTTCAGGTTGATGCAGCGGCCCGAGACGAGGCAGAGGTCGACGATGGTGGCGGAGTTGCAAGGTTGGCGACGTGAGGAAGAAGAAGAAGAAGGGACGAAGGGGAAGAGAAAGGAAATGACCCTTCAGTCTTATTTATAAGGCAGCCGAGCTAGGTCAAACGCGCGAATCCAAGAGCTGCCATTAAGAGGGCGTTATGAATTTCAAGATGACGTCATGCCAGTTTACGGTAACCAAAACTGATGACATCATGCCGGTTTACAGCAACCAAAAATGATGATGGCATGGAGATTTGCCGATCAACAGAAGATATCCAAGATGCAAGATGGTGTGAAGGATTGACATGAACTAGTTCAAATCAATCTGGGGCCTAATGTTGGGGATATTACCACTGGGCATAAACCGGCCTGCTTGGGCCGGGTTAACTTCATAGTGGTATAAGCAGGTGAAGGCCCAAGGCCTATAGTCGGTCTAGAATCTGTAGCTGTAAACCGACCTGATGTATAACTTGTATTGTAAGTTACGAATAGAGAGATACCAACCGGGATACGAATATGAACCGGCTGGGACTCTATGGACCGACGGGCGTCACCCGTGTATATAAGGGGACGACCCGGCGGCGGTTCAGAAGGGACGATAACAACTCGAGCCTAGGAGAAGCTTGTTTGCTCCCTAGCCATCGAGATCATATCAATTCCACCACAACTAGACGTAGGCTGTTACCTTCGTCGAAGGGGCCGAACTAGTATAAAACCCTCGTGTCTTTGTGTCCGTTTTAACCCCTTCAAGTAAACGCGTAGCGATGGCTCCACGACTAAGTCCTTTCGCTAGGACACCTGCCGTGACAAATCCACGACAGCATACAAGTGATATTATTTGTCGTCGTTGTAAGGGAGGAGGTCATTATGCGAGAGAATGCAAATCTCTGCGTGTGATGATTGCTACCGCGGATGGTGGATATGAGTCCGCTAGTGACTATGATGAGGAGACTTTGGCTCTTATTACACGTGAAGAACATGGTGGATATGATTCTGATCATGAGACGCAATACATGGCTCCTGAAGACGCTGACAAGTATGAATGTTTAGTTGCTCAACGTGTTTTGAGTGTGCAGGGCACACAAGCTGAGCAAAATCAGAGGCGCAATTTGTTCCATACCAAGGGAGTTGTGAAGGAACGTTCTGTGCGCGTCATCATAGACGGAGGGAGCTGCAACAACTTGGCTAGCATGGAGATGGTGGAGAAGCTTTCGCTCACCACAAGACCACATCCACATCCTTACTACATCCAATGGTTCAACAATAGCGGCAAGGTTAAGGTAACACGTACTGTTCGTGTGCATTTTAGTATCTCTACATATGATGATTATGTTGATTGTGATGTGGTACCTATGCAAGCATGTTCCTTATTACTTGGTAGACCATGGCAATTTGATAAAAACTCTGTACACCATGGTAGAAACAATCACTATACTCTTGTTCATAAGGATAAAAATATTACTTTGCTTCCTATGACTCCTGATTCCATTTTGAAAGATGATATTAATAGAGCTAATAAAGCAAACCAGGAGAAGAATAAGAGTGAAAATCAGATTGTGGCAAAAGAATTTGAGCAACAAATGAAGCCTAATAATAAACCATCTAGTGTTGCTTCTGAAATTAAATTCAAAAGTGCATGTTTATTTGCCACCAAATCTGATATTGATGAGCTAGATTTTAGCAAATCTTTTTGCTATGCTTTTGTGTGCAAAGAGGCATTATTTTCATTCGAGGACGTGCCTTCCTCTTTGCCTCCTGCTGTCACTAACATTTTGCAGGAGTTCGCTGACGTCTTTCCACAAGACGTGCCATCGGGATTACCGCCTATTCGAGGGATTGAGCATCAGATTGACTTAATTCCCGGTGCTTCACTGCCAAACCGTGCACCATACCGTACCAATCCAGAGGAGACGAAGGAGATTATGCGTCAAGTACAAGAGCTTCTCGACAAAGGTTATATACACGAATCCCTTAGTCCTTGTGTTGTTCCTATTATTCTAGTGCCGAAAAAGGATGGTACATCACGTATGTGTGTTGATTGTAGAGGCATTAATAATATTACTATTCGTTATCGTCATCCTATTCCTAGGCTAGATGATATGCTTGATGAATTGAGTGGCTCTACAATATTCTCCAAAGTTGATTTGCGTAGTGGATACCATCAAATTCGTATGAAATTGGGAGATGAATGGAAAACAGCATTTAAAACTAAGTTTGGATTATATGAGTGGTTAGTCATGCCTTTTGGGTTAACTAATGCACCTAGTACATTCATGAGATTAATGAATGAAGTTTTACGTGCTTTCATTGGACGATTTGTGGTAGTTTACTTTGTTGACATATTGATTTATAGCAGATCTTTGGAAGAACATTTGGAACATTTACGTGCTGTTTTTATTGCTCTACGTGATGCACGTTTGTTTGGTAACCTTGGGAAGTGCACCTTTTGCACCGACCGAGTATCTTTTCTTGGCTATGTTGTTACTCCACAGGGAATTGAAGTTGATAAAGCCAAGATTGAAGCTATTGAGAGTTGGCCGCAGCCCAAAACGGTCACACAAGTGAGGAGTTTTCTTGGCCTCGCTGGATTCTATAGGCGTTTTGTGAGAGATTTCAGCACCATTGCTGCACCTCTCAATGAGCTTACAAAGAAAGATGTGTCTTTTCTTTGGGGTACCGCACAGGAAGAAGCCTTCTCGGTATTGAAAGATAAGTTGACACATGCTCCTTTACTCCAACTTCCTGATTTTAATAAGACTTTTGAGCTTGAATGTGATGCTAGTGGAATTGGATTAGGAGGTGTGTTATTACAAGATGGCAAACCTGTTGCATACTTTTCTGAAAAATTGAGTGGGTCTAGTCTGAATTATTCTACTTATGATAAAGAATTATATGCTCTTGTTCGGACTTTAGAAACATGGCAACATTATTTATGGCCCAAAGAATTTGTTATACATTCTGATCATGAATCTTTGAAACATATTAAAAGTCAAGCTAAACTGAATCGTAGACATGCTAAATGGGTTGAATTCATTGAGACTTTCCCTTATGTCATTAAACACAAGAAGGGAAAAGAAAATGTTATTGCTGATGCATTGTCTCGTCGCTATACTATGCTTTCACAACTTGACTTCAAAATATTTGGTTTGAAGACCATCAAAGATCAATATGTGCATGATGCTGATTTTAAAGATGTAATGCAGAATTGTAAAGAAGGAAGAATGTGGAACAAGTTTGTCGTTAACGATGGATTTGTGTTTCGTGCTAACAAGCTATGCATTCCAGCTAGCTCCGTTCGTCTTTTGTTGTTGCAGGAGGCGCATGGAGGAGGATTAATGGGACACTTTGGCGTGAAAAAGACGGAGGACGTACTTGCTACACATTTCTTTTGGCCAAAGATGAGACGGGATGTTGAGCGTTTTATTGCTCGATGCACTACATGTCAAAAAGCTAAGTCACGACTCAATCCTCATGGTTTATATATGCCTTTGCCTGTACCTAGTGTTCCTTGGGAGGATATATCTATGGACTTTGTTTTAGGTTTACCTCGAACAAAGAAGGGGAGGGATAGCATATTTGTTGTCGTGGATAGATTCTCGAAAATGGCACACTTTATACCATGTCATAAAAGCGATGATGCTGTTAATGTTGCTGATTTGTTCTTTCATGAAATTATTCGCTTGCATGGTGTGCCAAATACTATTGTTTCAGATCGTGATACTAAATTTTTTAGCCACTTTTGGAGATGTTTATGGGCTAAGTTGGGGACTAAACTGCTTTTTAGTACTACTTGTCACCCCCAAACTGATGAACAAACTGAAGTAGTCAATAGAACGTTGTCTACTATGCTTAGGGCTGTTTTGAAGAATAATAAGAAAATGTGGGAGGAATGCTTGCCTCATATTGAATTTGCTTATAATCGTTCATTGCATTCTACTACTAAGATGTGCCCTTTTGAAGTTGTGTATGGTTTCCTACCTCGTGCACCTATTGATTTGTTGACTCTTCCATCTTCGGAGAAGGTTAATTTTGATGCTAAACAACGTGCTGAATTGATTTTAAAAATGCATGAGTTAACTAAGGAAAACATTGAGCGTATGAATGCTAAATATAAACTTGCTGGAGATAAGGGTAGAAAACATGTTGTGTTTGCACCTGGAGATCTTGTTTGGTTACATTTGCGTAAGGATAGATTTCCTGATTTGCGCAAATCAAAGTTAATGCCACGTGCTGATGGTCCCTTTAAGGTGTTAGAGAAAATAAATGATAATGCATATAAACTTGAGCTGCCTGCAGATTTTGGGGTTAGTCCCACTTTTAACATTGCAGATTTGAAGCCTTATTTGGGTGAGGAAGATGAACTTTCGTCGAGGACGACTTCATTTCAAGAAGGGGAGGATGATGAGGACATCAATACAATTGTTACACCCACAGCCCCTGCTGCTATACATACTGGGCAAATTACTAGAGCTCGTGCACGCCAACTAAATTACCAGGTACTTTCGTTTCTTGGTAATGATTCTAATGTTCATGAGAATATGATGCTGCCTAAATTGGATACATTTGTTTTGCTTACAAATGAAGGGCCTAGCTTGGAGAAGGATGAACATTGGAGCAAGAACAAGCATGGAGATGATGGCATGCGCAAGGGGAACAAGAACGGAGTTACAAGTGATGATTTCAGGACTTTGAAGCCACCATAATGGGTGCATGAAGCCTTGGACGAAATATACAAGATGCCACTTCATAAATTTCGTCCCGAGGCTATTATAGGTGCTGCGTCACCTTTTTATTGGGCCAGACCCATGTAATTTCGAAATACATAAGTATAGGCTATTTTTAGAGTCCGTATGTGTGGGGAAACCAGAGATAGGGTTGATTTCGGACCCCTCCACCAAGGGCCACGAAATTCCCCCTCTCTTCCTCCATATATACAACCCTTAGGGCACCGTTTAGACTTTTGGTTTTGTTTAGATTAAAAGTTCGCCATAGCTGCAACTTCGCGTACTTCGTTTGTGTTCAACGACCAGACAAAGGCGTCACAGAACCCCACCTTGATCAATAAAGCTTTCATCTTATATTCGCAATATCCAGATTGCAATCTTAGTTTCTTGCTTGTTCTTCGTTTGCTCGCAGGAAACAGACCCTCGTGGTCAGGTTGATCGTGCTCCGGCGTGGTCAATAACCTCTCGGAGTTGGTTTAGCGATTGCTAAGGCGCGACGTCCTCGCACGTTCGTAGTCGGATCGTCAAAGTCGACTTCCACCAAAGAGATATCCATCATCTCATCGAAAGACGGGACACCTTTGCCTCTATCAACAACTATGGTTCATCATTATTTATTTGGTTCTTAAGTAATTCTTGAACATATGTACCTATGAATCGAATAATGCATTGGCTGTTTGAACCTGATGGATATGAATAAAGTTGTAGCATACATTCAAATTCAAATCCAAATCCGGTACAAATTGGAAAAATAGCAATTAAATTACGGTGAAATTACGCTCTCCGGTGATAGAGGCGAGGGTCCCGATCTTTCAATAAGATGATAACTATCGATTTGGTGGAGACGACTTTGACGATCTGACTACAAACGTGCACGACGTTGCGCCTTAGCAACCGCTCAACCAATCTCCTGAGGTTACTAACGATGCTGGAAGCACGGTCAGCCTGACCATGAAGGTCTATTCCTGCAAGCAATCGAAGAACAAGCAAGAATATGATAAAGCAATCTGAATATCGCAAATATATATGAAGTATTGATAATGGTGGGGATCCGGAAGCGGTCTTGGTCTGGTCGTTGGACACAAACGAAGTACACGAAGTTGCAATGGCTAACTTTTAACTAAACAAATCCCAAGGAAAAAGCTACTAGATGAATCTACTTATATAGGAGCAAGGGGTGGCGGCCAAGGAGGTGGGAGGACGTCCCAAGGCAGCCTAAAACTAACCCTAGGTCGTACAAGGCTCATGGGCCCAAGTGGAGGTGATGCAACACCTTTGGGCTTGTAGTTTGACTCGGATTCTGCTGCAACGTCAGATTGTTTCGTCCGTAACTCAACGCTCGGGACGAATTTGAAGGTGAATCCAATTGGGATGGAAAGAGCACGAAATCTAGTTTCCAACAAAAAAAGAATCACCCAATTCGGAGTCCGTATGAAAAAGTTATTAGCGTTTTGAGTCAGGTATGTCTGTGCAGTCCGAATCTGAATCCAGAACGTGAGAGACTTGGACTCTATCTTCTCTTGAGAGGACTTTTTGAACACAACCTAAACATCTCCTTTTCCCTTATCTTCATATGTGGATTGTACAAATGTCCCATACACCTGCAATTAGACAAAACACAAAAGTGTGTGAAGTATTTTTATTCTGGATAACATAAATAGACTATTGAATAGTTTGCATTAGAAATCACCTGACAAATATGCATGTATGCAATTTTTTGGTCGTATCCAAGGTAGTCATGTCCTCATCATCCTCCCCTTTTTGAAAACAAAGCCATCCTCGGCATTGCTTAATCTGAAATGTGGCTAACAAAAGAGACAAGGTGTACATGTTGTATATGTATATGTCATCCATTTTAACTTCCCTTGATTTTTGCACATATGTCACATGTATAAATGAGTAACTTTCATTGTTCATAAAATCTAAAGCCAAAAAATTATCACAAGAAGTAGAAGGCATGAAAATATTGCAACTCAGTTTGCACATATAAGTGAAGCTCTTATTCACTTCAAAAGATTGGCAATGTTCATCATTAAACCATCCTAACTTCGATGAATAAACCTTACTTGCATCAAATTTACATGCTACAACATGCTTAAATAAGCAAACATGCAATAAGTCATTGGACACAGAATCATCATCAAGATTAGAGGTCATATCAAAATGATTAAACATTGGTTCTTTTGCATCAATAGTTAATTCAATGGGTGCACTCAAAATTGTTGATATTTCAGTTGTTTGATCACATGACGCATTCATGACAGTAACAAGAGTCTCTAAAATAGGTGGTGTGCTCAAATCAACAGGTAACTCAACACATGATGCATTCAAGTTAACTAGGCATGCTTCATTCTCATCTGAAGTTATATCATCAAGACCTTTACTGTTACCTCGCAGAGATGTAGCTGATGTAGGTACGGACGTTGACAATGTACCATACTCTTGAGATGATATCACGCTCACAATCCAAGGTGGGGCTGCTCTAGTAGGTGCAATAGTGGAGTAAACAACCGGCGGTGGTGAGCATGAACTGGAATAGTAGTTGTTGTAGTCACCCAATGCATCCTCCTGTATTTGTCTCTCAGAGGTACAAGCACGGACATACATACCAGTAATGCAACAAGGAATATACTGAAATCTTGCCTGAATATCATGGTTCAAACCACCAAAAAATCTATTTATTGTATCGTCCTCAGATTCTTCTATGTCACAATAATGCATATAAGATTTGAACTCTTGGTAGTAAGCATGAACAGTGTTACTGCCTTGTTTTAATTGCTCCAATTTGCGACGCAATTCACGAAGATAGTAAGGAGGAAAAAAATGTTGTCTCATTACAGCTTTCAAAACTTGTCAAGTTGTGGGTTGGTTATCAATGTTTTTCTTACAATGTACACTCCACCAAACAGAAGCAAAACCAGTAAATACTCTAATGGTAGCTCGTACTCTCTCAAGTTCAGAAAAATCATGGTGACTAAAAACTTGTTCTACTTCAAGCTCCCAAACTAGATAAATAGCAGGATCAAATCTACCCTCAAATGATGGTAAAGAGATAACCTGACCATATGCTTGTGTGTGTGTTGTCCCAACTCTCGTGATGATGAAGATGTGTCCATCATCCAAGAACTTCTATCTCTGGAACCTGTCATGATTAGTAGAAACAAGAACCAAAATTCGAGAATAATGTTCCTGTGAACTACTAGGATGTGGTTGTAAAGTGCTCACAGTAAAGCAAATATCAATGTCTTACAAGTTCTTACCATGCGGCAGGTGGTGACAGGCAACCAGCAGTGTCAAATAACTCCGAAGATTGTGTAAAATGATTGCCAGGGGAACGTACTATACACGGTGTAGAAATATGTGGAGCTGGGTTGGCTATATATGGTAGCAAAAGATTAGCAATAATCAATTCAGAGATGCAATGTTGAATAAACGCTCAACGACGGTACTGTGCTGGTCCTAGTCTAGACCAAACTAGAGACGCGAGCCTAGAACACTAATGAGGTCACGTCGTAGCACAACTAGCATCAATAAAGGATATGAAGTAGCTCTGGACAGCAAGATATAAGTGAAGATCATAATAGCAGTAGACCTATTTAGAAGCTGATGTTGAGGTGCCAAATACTGAACTAGCTTCTGCAACTATTTAGATGCGGCTCGTTGCTAGCTTTCATTTGAGTACTCGCGGAGCCAAAACAGACTTCATATGAAGAAGTTATGCCTGTTTTACTGAACAGTGCACAAAACATATTCCAATCCGAATTCAACTACGAGATTGAGTCTAGATAGATCCGAATTTTTTTTTCTCCTCTCTTTTTTTTCTCACACTTTTTTTCTTTTCCTTTCTTTTTTTTCTCTCACTTTTTTTTTACTTTTTTTTCTCTCGTTTTTTTTCTCTACCTTTTTTTTCTCTCTCCCTCTTTCCAAAACAAACTAGATAAGATGTAGATTGGATCAAGCGAAAATGGGAACAATCTCAACTATGATTATGACAATGAACGGTGGGTAGCACGTGGAGGAAATTGATGGATGGGTGGTCGACAACCAAAGGGATAATGATGCAGCAGCGACGTGACTAATGTGAACAGAACTCGAAACTCTAAACGACCTAGACACTAAGACCAGCAACTCGACACGACGATGCAACCGATAATTCAACTATGCAAGCAATGAAAAGAAAATTGCAAAGGCTCAGACTGGCTTCGACAAAGGATGAATAGATCTAACTTTGTTTTGTGGATTTTTCTTGGACAATAGGTAATAAAATAAATCTAATCTAGGAAAACTGGAAATTCTCACCGAGCAACCAGAAAACTGATACCACTTGATAGAGGCGAGGGTCCCGATCTTTCGATGAGATGATAACTATCGATTTGGTGGAGACGACTTTGACGATCCGACTACAAACGTGCACGACGTTGCGCCTTAGCAACCGCTAAACCAATCTCCTGAGGTTACTGACGATGCTGGAAGCACGGTCAGCCTGACCACGAAGGTCTATTCCTGCAAGCAATCGAAGAACGAGCAAGAATATGATAAAGCAATCTGAATATCGCAAATATATATGAAGTATTGATAATGGTGGGGATCCGAAAGCAGTCTTGGTCTGGTCGTTGGACACAAACGAAGTACACGAAGTTGCAATGGCTAACTTTTAACTAAACAAATCCCAAGGAAAAAGCTACTAGATGAATCTACTTATATAGGAGCAAGGGGTGGCGGCCAAGGAGGTGGGAAGACGTCCCAAGGCAGCCTAAAACTAACCCTAGGTCATACAAGGCTCATGGGCCCAAGTGGAGGTGATGCAACACCTTTGGGCTTGTAGTTTGACTCGGATTCTGCTGCAACGTCAGATTGTTTCGTCCGTAACTCAATGCTCCGGACTAATTTGAAGGTGAATCCAATTGGGATGGAAAGAGCACGAAATCTAGTTTCCAACAAAAAAAGAATCACCCAATTCGGAGTCCGTATGAAAACGTTGTTAGCATTTTGAGTCAGGTATATCTGTGCAGTCCGAATCTGAATCCAGAACGTGAGAGACTTGGACTCTATCTTCTCTTGGCCCAAAAGTGACGTGAGAGGACTTTTTGAACACAACCTAAACATCTCCTTTTCCCTTATCTTCATATGTGGATTGTACGAATGTCCCATACACCTGCAATTAGACAAAACACAAAAGTGTGTGAAGTATTTTTGTTCTGGATAACATAAAGAGACTATTGAATAGTTTGCATTAGAAATCACCTGACAAATATGCATGTATGCAATATTTTTGGTCGTATCCAAGGTAGTCATGTCCTCATCATCCGGGTTGTTATGGCACACACGGTTGGTAAAATACAAACGTTTGCGATATGCACCATAATCCGAGATGGTTCACAGAGAGAAAATGTGTGCAAGCATGCACACAATTGTCGTTTGCAAAATGTGTGCGTTGTCAGACAATATCACAAACGGTATGGGCAAACTAAACGTTTGTGTTAGGTGCCTTATCGTACACGATTCGCAACCATGAACTATTTCTGATGAAGTATGCATCATAAACGTTGCACCTCAGAATAGTGTGTGCGATAGTTGTCATGTACGACGATGTTACGATGGTCCGGCGTTTCGTAATCTGTCCGACACTCGTACGACGGTTATCTAATCTTCTTAACGGTGAACCATTTGTGATGGGCCGCGCATAATACATGTTCTATAATAGTGAACCGTTTGTGATGGGCCGCGCATCGTAAACGTAGCACCACAGAATACCGACTGCGATGGCAATGCGAGCAGAAACGATTAGGAGTACTGTAGGGGCCCTATCCCCGATGGTTTCTGGGTCGTGTGGGAAGGACCCCCTATCGCCCACACTCACTTGGCGACGGTTCCAAATGCCTTCACGGAAAGGGGTTAAATACCGTTTGTTTAGGACCGATGCATACCAGTGTAGCATGAAACGTGATATAGGTGGATCAACATCATGCAAGTAATCAATGTCAAGAATGTCCACTAATGGGACTAGAGCATCACCTTCACCTATTTTACCTTTTTCATTCCACTCAAGTGGTGTAGGTGAGGTGGCAAAGACCAAATGGTGGTCATCTCCATCGTGATGGAACCATGTGGGAGTGCATCATAGTCCATCATGGCCATCTTCATGTACAAAGGAAGGACGAAGTCGTCGAGGATTGGCGTGTCATCATATATGGGACCTAGAACCAAATGAGAAGACACAATAGAGGTGGAGGTTAAGTTGTTAGAAATGGAAATTGCCTCACATGCCCTATCAACTACCTCACTCTCTCTATGTGGTGGTGGCTCACTCACTCCCTCAAGGTAGGTGCACTCAATGTCACATATGGTGGAGTCACTCAAATCACTCAAGTGGTCATGGTGGTGGCTCTCCTCACATGGGAATTGGGGCAACTCGCATATATGGGGCTAGTGGTGATGTCACTCTCACTCTCAATATGCTGGCATATATCTCCATGTTGAACTCCTATCCCTGCCTTGGTTGAAGGGATAGTCCCCTTCTCAACCTCCTCATCCATAACGCCTCTGAAGATGAATGCCGTAGGAAGCGACAAATCATCACTCTCCTCCGAGACCAACGATAAGGTCTCATGTGCGGTGTCGTAGCTTGACGCCGTCTTCTCATATTGTTGAAGCGGCTTGCGCTCGTCGCCGTGGTCGAAGGGGATAACCCTTGCTCGACCGTCTTGTCGCCGTCTTGTATGAGGCCCATATGATGTGGCACCTTGTAGCTTGTCTCCATGACTGAAGGGAATGTCCCATGCTCGGCCATCTTCCTTGAGGGGATTCTGAAGATGGAAGTGTCGCCCTTGTAGGTGGTCGCCTTGGACTTGATGATGTCGAAGTAGGCATACTCGTGGGAAGTAGGCAAAGATGTCGTACGTCCGAAGGCAAAGATGCCTTGATAACACATGGCAAAGATGCCGAAGTGGTGGTGGTAGTCGTAGCTTCCTCTCGGTGGTGACGATGTTGTTGTAGTCGACGGCGCTCTTCATCGTCATACACCTTTGGCTTGCTGTCGTCTTTGTGGTCATCTCGAACATGATGATGGTGCCGCGTGGTACTCTCATCATGTGGCCGTTCCGAAGACTTGCGACTTGTGCGTCTCTGCCTTGAAGATGACGAAGAGGAAGAAGACTTGTAGTTGACCCACACGTGTCGGATGTCATCCATTTCTGCGTCCAACTTGACATTGATGTAGTCCCTTTTGCTTGCTTCGGAGTGTTGTATGTCGATGGTGAGTCACTCAATGCCTTGCATTTCTCGTTGTAGTCCGAAGAGTGGAGTTTTGATGACATAGTTGTTCGCGACGTCGTTGTCGTCGAAGACCGGAGATGGAATGCTTCGCCTATCCATCACAAGACTCGAGCTAATGTGAGTGGAAGAAAGGAAAGAACTAGACCAAATGTACCTTTCCAATGTTGAAGATGGATCAATGATCACTCAATAATGTAACAAGGAAATAGCGCAATTGGTACCGGATCTTGTCAATTCTCACACCTACACAAGTAAGGCTTATGGTGGAGCTTGGTGAGGATAGTGGAGACCAATAGCAATGGGTGGCACACAGAAGAACACACACGAATAGATAAATGGGGTCGTGCAACCAAGGAATGAGCACAAAATATGGACTCCATGGAAAACGCTCGTGTTGCACAACTCTAGAGAGACACTAGCATGATTGCTCAATAGGCGGATACGACACTAGTGCACAACCTATAAGATGCAAAATGTATCAACGTTTCCATTCCAACTATGCTATATATGTATGATGTTCCAGTGTTTCGCATACGATGATCCAAGATGATCAATATGGTAGTATGGTATGCAATGTGGCGATGCTATGGCTCTTGCTTACAAGCTTCTTTGCTCTCTTTTTGCTTAAAATCTTATTCTCTTTTTTTATATACCACTTATGCAAAATGCTCGAACCAAGATAGCAATTGTGTATTGATACATCCATTTTGCATCATGCTTTTATATTGATATTTATTGCATTATGGGCTGTTATTACACATTATGTCACAATACTTATGCCTTTTTTCTCTTATTTTACAAGGTTTATATGAAGAGGGAGAATGCCGGCAACTGGAATTCTGGGCTGGAAAAGGAGCAAATATTATAGACCTATTCTGCACAACTCCAAAAGTCTTGAAACTCCATGAAAGGCAGTTTGGAATATATTAAAAATACTGGGCAAAGAAAGCACCAGAGGGGGCATCCACTGTCCACGAGGGTGGGGGCACGCCCTACCCCCTAGGCGTGCCCCCTGCCTCGTGGGCCACATGGAAGCACCCCGATGCCCATCTTCTGGTGATGAGGACATGACTACCTTGGATACGACCAAAAATATTGCATACATGCATATTTGTCAGGTGATTTCTAGTGCAAACTATTCAATAATCTATTTATGTTATCCAGAACAAAAATACTTCACACACTTTTGTGTTTTGTCTAATTGCAGGTGTATGGGATATTTGTACAATTCACATATGAAGATAAGGGAGAAAGAGATGTTTAAGTGCTGTTCAAAAAGTTCTCTCACGTCACTTTTGGGCCAAGATAAGACAGAGTCCAAGTCTCTCACGTTCTGGATTCAGATTCGGACTGCACAGACATACCTGACTCAAAACGCCAACAACTTTTTATACGGACTTCGAATTGGGTGATTCTTTTTTTCTTGGATTCTAGATTTTGTGTTATTTCCAGCCCAATTGGATTGACCTTCAAATTCGTCTGGAGCATTGAGATATCGACGAAACAATCAGACGCTGTAGCAGAATCCGAGTCAAACAACAAGTCCAAAGGTGTGCATCACCTCCACTTGGGCCCATTGGTCTTGTACGACCTAGGGTTAGTTTTAGGCTGCCTTGGGACATCCTCCCACCTCCTAGGCCGCCACCCCTTGCTCCTATATAAGTAGATCCATCTAGTAGCTTTTCCCTTGGGATTTGTTTAGTTAAAAGTTAGCCATTGCAACTTCGTGTACTTCATTTGTGTCCAACGACTAGACCAAGACCGCTTACGGATCCCCACCATTATCAATACGCCATATATATTCGCAATATTCAGATTGCTTTATCATATTCTTACTCGTTCTTCGATTGCTTGCAGAAATAGACCTTCGTGGTCAGGCTGATCGTGCTTCCAGCATCGTCAATAACCTCAGGAGATTGGTTTAGCGATTGCTAAGGCGCAACGTCGTGCACATTTGTAGTCGGATCATCAAAATCATCTCCACCAAATCGATAGTTATTATCTCATCGAAAGATTGGGACACCCTCGCCTCTATCAAGTGGTATCAGTTTTCAGGTTGCTCGGTGAGAATTTCCAGTCATCCCTAGATTAGATTTATTTTCTTACCTATTGTCCAAGAAAAAACCACAAAAAAAGTTAGATCTATTCATCCTTTGTCCTAGCCAGTCCGAGCCTTTGCAATTTTCGTTTCATTGTTTGCATTATTGAATTATCGGTTACATCGTCGTGTCGAGTTGCTGGTCTTAGTGTCTAGTTCCTTTAGAGTTTCGAGTTCTGTTCACATTAGTCACATCGCCGCTGCATCATTATCCCTTCAGCTGTCCATCATCTCATTCATCAATTTCCACCACGTGCTATGCACTGTTCATTGTCATAATCCTAGTTGAGGTCATTCACATCTTCGCCTGATCCAATCTGCATCTTATCTAGTTTGTCTTGGAAACAGGGAGAAAAAAAAGAAAGAGAAAAAAAAGAGAAAAAAAGGAAAGCAAAAAAAAGAGAAAGAAAAACAAAAAAAAAGTGTGAGGAAAAAAAAGAGAGAAAAAAAAACAAAGTTCAGATCTATCTAGACTCAATCTCGTAGCTGAATTCGGATTGAAATCTGTTTTGTGCACTGCTCAATAAACCAGGCATAACTTCCTCATACAAAGTCCGTTTTTGCTCCACGAGTACTCAAATTAAAGCTAGAGACGAGACGCATCTAAATAGTTGCAGAAGCTATTTCAATAATTTGCACCTCAAAATCGGCTTCTAAATAGGTCTTTTTGCCCTCCGAAGTTCGCGAACACAGCTTATTCCAGTTTTTCAAGCCAGTTTTAGAATTTTTTGACTCCTCATATCAACTCGGAATTGACTGATTCTTTTTGCATTGGAAAGCTTGAGTTAGTAGCCTTCTTTGAAAAAAATTATCAGAAAATTGGCTCAAACTTTTCAAGAGGAAAGTTGGAGAGAGTTGTTGTATATCCTTCTTGGCAGTTGTTTTTCATCATTATTTTCACTACCGTTGTGATCTTCACTTATATCTTGCTGTCCGGAGCTACTTAGTATCCTTGATTGATGCTAGTTGTGCTACGCCGTGACCTCATTAGTGTTCTAGGCTCGTGTCTCTAGTCCGGTCTAGCCTAGGACCAGCACAGTACCGTCGTTGAGCGTTTATTCAACATTGCATCTTTGAATTGATTATTGCTAATCTTTTGCTACCATATATAGCCAACCCAGCTCCACATATTTCTACACCGTGTATACGTACGTTCCCCTGGCAATCGCTTTACACAATCTTCGGAGTTATTTGACACCGCTGGTTGCCTGTCACCACCTGTCGCATGGTAAGAACTTGTAAGATATTGATATTTGCTTTACTGTGAGCACGTTATAACCACATCTAGTAGTTCATAGGAACATTATTCTTGAATTTTGTTTCTTGTTTCTACTAATCATGACAGGTTCTGGAGAAAGAAGTTCTTGGACGACGAACACATCTTCACCATCACGAGAGTTGGGACAACACACACAAGCACATGGTCAGGTTATCTCTTTACCATCATTTGAGGGTAGATTTAATCCTGCTATTTATCTAGCTTGGGAGCTTGAAGTAGAACAAGTTTTTAGTTACCATGACTATTCTGAACTTGAGCGAGTACGAGCTGCCACTAGAGCATTTACTGGTTTTGCTTCTGTTTGGTGGAGTGTGCATTGTAAGAAAAATATTGATAACCAACCCACAACTTGAAAATATTTGAAACATGTAATGAGACAACAATTTTTCCCTCCTTACTATCATCGTGAATTGCTTCGCAAATTTGAACAATTTAAACAAGGCAATAAAATATTCATGCTTACTACCAAGAGTTCAAATCTTATATGCATCATTGTGACATAGAAGAATCTGAGGATGATACAATGAATAGATTTTTTGGTGGTTTGAACCATGATATTCAGGCAAGATTTAGGTATATTCCTCGTTGCATTACTGGTATGTATGTCGTGCTTGTACCTTTGAGAGACAGTTACAGGAGGATGCATTGGGTGACTACAACAACTACTATTCCAATTCATGCTCACTACCATCGGTTGATTCCTCCACCGTTGCACCTACTAGAGCAGCCACACCTCAGAGTGTGAGTGCGACATCATCTCAAGTGTATGGTACATTGTCATTGTCCATACCAACATCAGCTACGTCTTTGCGACAAGATAACAGTAAAGGTATTGATGATATAACTTCACATGAGAATGATGCATCACTAATTAACTTAAATACATCATGTGTTGAGTTACCTATTGATTTGAGCACGCCACCTATTTTAGAGAATCATATTACTATCATGAATGCATCATGTGATCAAACAACTGAAATACCAACAATTTTGAGTGCACCCATTAAATTAACTATTGATGCAAAAGAACCAATGTTTAATCATTTTGATATGACCTCTAATCTTGGTGATGATTCTGTGTCCAATGACTTACTGCATGTTTGCTTATTTAAGAATGTTGTAGCATGTAAATTTGATGCAAGTAAGGTTTATTCACCAATATTGGGATGGTTTAATGATGAATATTGTCAATCTTTTGATAGGAATAAGAGCTTCACTTATATGTGCAAACTGAGTTGCAATATTTTCATGCCTTCTACTTATGATAATATTTTGCCTTTATATTTTATGATATATGAAAGTTACTCATGTATACATGTGTCATATGTGCAAAAATCAAGGGAAGTAAAAATGGATGACATATACATATACAACATGTATACCTTGTCTCTTTTGTTAGCCACATTTCAGATTAAGCAACGCCGAGGACGGCTTTGTTTTCAAAAAGGGGAGGATGATGAGGACATGACTACCTTGGATACGACCAAAAATATTGCATACATGCATATTTGTCGGGTGATTTCTAGTGCAAACTATTCAATAATCTATTTATGTTATCCAGAACAAAAATACTTCACACACTTTTGTGTTTTGTCTAATTGCAGGTGTATGGGATATTTGTACAATTCACATATGAAGATAAGGGAGAAAGAGATGTTTAAGTGCTGTTCAAAAAGTTCTCTCACGTCACTTTTGGGCCAAGATAAGATAGAGTCCAAGTCTCTCACGTTCTGGATTCAGATTCGGACTGCACAGACATACCTGACTCAAAACGCCAACAACTTTTTCATACGGCCTCCGAATTGGGTGATTCTTTTTTTCTTGGATTCTAGATTTTGTGCTATTTCCAGCCCAATTGGATTCACCTTCAAATTCGTCCGGAGCGTTGAGATATCGACGAAACAATCAGACGCTGCAGCAGAATCCGAGTCAAACAACAAGTCCAAAGGTGTGCATCACCTCCACTTGGGCCCATTGGCCTTGTACGACCTAGGGTTAGTTTTAGGCTGCCTTGGGACATCCTCCCACCTCCTAGGCCGCCACCCCTTGCTCCTATATAAGTAGATCCATCTAGTAGCTTTTCCCTTGGGATTTGTTTAGTTAAAAGTTAGCCATTGCAACTTCGTGTACTTCGTTTGTGTCCAACGACCAGACCAAGACCGCTTACGGATCCCCACCATTATCAATACTTCATATATATTCGCAATATTCAGATTGCTTTATCATATTCTTGCTCGTTCTTCGATTGCTTGCAAAAATAGACCTTCGTGGTCAGGCTGATCGTGCTTCCAGCATCGTCAGTAACCTCAGGAGATTGGTTTAGCGATTGCTAAGGCGCAACGTCGTGCACATTTGTAGTCGGATCGTCAAAGTCGTCTCCACCAAATCGATAGTTATCATCTCATCGAAAGATTGGGACACCCTCGCCTCTATCATCTGGTATAAGGTGTCTTTTGCCCTAGAAAAATAGGGAGGAAGCTTTCTGGATGAAGCGCCGCCGTCTCGAGGCAGAACCTTAGCGGAGTTATTCTGTCGGGGAAACATCCCTCCTGAAGGGGGAAATCGTCACCATCGTCATCACCATCGATCCTCTCATCGGGAGGGGGTCAATCTCCATCAACAAGTTGGTTTATTCGATGGAAGATTATATGTTCAGATCCTTTATGAATATTAATACCCCTTTGATTATGAACATGAATATGATCTTTGAGTAGTTACGTTTGTTCCTAAGGACATGGGAGAAGTCTTGTTATAAGTAGTCATGTGAATTTGGTATTCGTTCGATATTTTGATGAGATGTATGTTGTCTTTCCTCTAGTGGTGCTATGTGAATGTAGACGACTTGACACTTCACCATTGTTTGTGCCTAGGGTGATGAGGACATGACTACCTTAGATACGACCAAAAATATTGCATACATGCATATTTGTCAGGTGATTTCTAATGCAAACTATTCAATAATCTATTTATGTTATCCAGAACAAAAATACTTCACACACTTTTGTGTTTTGTCTAATTGCAGGTGTATGGGACATTTGTACAATCCACATATGAAGATAAGGGAAAAGGACAAGTTTAGGTTGTGTTCAAAAAGTCCTCTCACGTCACTTTTGGGCCAAGAGAAGATAGAGTCCAAGTCTCTCACGTTCTGGATTCAGATTCGGACTGCACAGACATACTTGACTCAAAACGCCAACAACTTTTTCATACGGACTCCGAATTGGGTGATTTTTTTTTGTTGGAAACTAGATTTCGTGCTCTTTCCAACCCAATTGGATTCACCTTCAAATTCGTCCAAAGCGTTGAGTTACAGACGAAACAATCTGACGTTGCAGCAGAATCCGAGTCAAACTACAAGCCCAAAGGTGTTGCATCACCTCCACTTGGGCCCATGAGCCTTGTACGACCTAGGGTTAGTTTTAGGCTGCCTTGGGACGTCCTCCCACCTCCTTGGCCGCCACCCCTTGCTCCTATATAAGTAGATCCATCTAGTAGCTTTTTTCCTGGGGATTTGTTTAGTTAAAAGTTAGCCATTGCAACTTCGTGTACTTTGTTTGTGTCCAACGACCAGACCAAGACCGCTTTCGGATCCCCACCATTATCAATACTTCATATATATTTGCAATATTCAGATTGCTTTATCATATTCTTGCTCGTTCTTCGATTGCTTGCAGGAATAGACCTTCATGGTCAGGCTGACCGTGCTTCCAGCATCGTCAGTAACCTCAGGAGATTGGTTTAGCGATTGCTAAGGCGCAACGTCGTGCACGTTTGTAGTCGGATCGTCAAAGTCGTCTCCACAAAATCGATAGTTATCATCTCATCAAAAGATCGGGACCCTCGCCTCTATCAAGTGGTATCAGTTTTCAGGTTGCTCGGTGAGAATTTCCAGTTTTCCTAAATTAGATTTACTTTCTTTCCTATTGTCCAAGAAAAATCCACAAAAAAGAGTTAGATCTATTCATCCTTTGTCCAAGCCAGTCTGAGCCTTTGCAATTTTCTTTTTATTGCTTGCATAGTTGAATTATCGGTTGCATCGTCGTGTCGAGTTGCTGGTCTTAGTGTCTAGGTTGTTTAGAGTTTCGAGTTCTGTTCACAATAGTCACGTCGCCACTGCATCGTTATCCCTTCCGCTGTCCACCACCCATCCATCAATTTCCTCCACGTGCTACCCACCATTCATTGTTATAATCATAGTTGAGATCGTTCCCATCTTCACTTGATCCAATCTACATCTTATCTAGTTTGTTTTGAAAAGAGGGAGAGAGAAAGAAAAAGATAGAGAAAAAAAACGAGAGAAAAAAGTAAAAAAAAGCCAGAGAAAAAAAAGAAAGGAAAAGAAAAAAAAGTGTGAGAAAAAAAAAGAGAGGAGAAAAAAAAACAAAATTCGGATCTATCTAGACTCAATCTCGTAGTTGAATTCGGATTGAAATCTGTTTTGTGCACTGTTCAGTAAAACAGGCATAACTTCCTCATATGAAGTCTGTTTTGGCTCCGCGAGTACTCAAATGAAAGCTAGCGACGAGCCGCATCTAAATAGTTGCAGAAGCTAGTTCAGTATTTGGCACCTCAACATCAGCTTCTAAATAGGTTTACTGCTATTATGATCTTCACTTATATCTTGCTGTCCAGAGCTACTTCATATCCTTTATTGATGCTAGTTGTGCGGTGACCTCATTAGTGTTCTAGGCTTGCGTCTCTAGTTTGGTCTAGCCTAGGACCAGCACAATACCGTCGTTGAGCGTTTATTCAACATTGCATCTCTGAATTGATTATTGCTAATCTTTTGCTACCATATATAGCCAACCCAGCTCCACATATTTCTACACCGTGTATACGTACGTTCCCCTGGCAATCGTTTTACACAATCTTCGGAGTTATTTGACACCGCTGGTTGCCTGTCACCACCTGCCGTATGGTAAGAACTTGTAAGATATTGATATTTGCTTTACTGTGAGCACTTTACAACCACATCCTAGTAGTTCATAGGAACATTATTCTCGAATTTTGGCATGACAGGTTCCAGAGATAGAAGTTCTTGGATGACGGACACATCTTCACCATCACGAGAGTTGGGACAACACACACAAGCATATGGTCAGGTTATCTCTTTACCATCATTTGAGGGTAGATTTAATCCTGCTATTTATCTAGCTTGGGAGCTTGAAGTAGAACAAGTTTTTAGTCACCATGATTTTTCTGAACTTGAGAGAGTACGAGCTACCATTAGAGCATTTACTGGTTTTGCTTCTGTTTGGTGGAGTGTACATTGTAAGAAAAACATTGATAACTAACCCACAACTTGGAAAGTTTTGAAAGCTGTAATGAGACAACATTTTTTTCCTCCTCACTATCGTCGTGAATTGCGTAGCAAATTGGAGCAATTAAAACAAGGTAGTAACACTTTTCATGCTTACTACCAAGAGTTCAAATCTTATATGCATCATTGTGACATAGAAGAATCTGAGGATGATACAATGAATAGATTTTTTGGTGGTTTGAACCATGATATTCAGGCAAGATTTAGGTATATTCCTCGTTGCATTACTGGTATGTATGTCGTGCTTGTACCTTTGAGAGACAGTTACAGGAGGATGCATTGGGTGACTACAACAACTACTATTCCAATTCATGCTCACTACCATCGGTTGATTCCTCCACCGTTGCACCTACTAGAGCAGCCACACCTCAGAGTGTGAGTGCGACATCATCTCAAGTGTATGGTACATTGTCATTGTCCATACCAACATCAGCTACGTCTTTGCGACAAGATAACAGTAAAGGTATTGATGATATAACTTCACATGAGAATGATGCATCACTAATTAACTTAAATACATCATGTGTTGAGTTACCTATTGATTTGAGCACGCCACCTATTTTAGAGAATCATATTACTATCATCTCAAGAGTATGGTACATTGTCAACGTCCGTACCTACATCAGCTACATCTCTGCGAGGTAACAGTAAAGGTCTTGATGATATAACTTCACATGAGAATGAAGCATGCCTAGTTAACTTGAATGCATCATGTGTTGAGTTACCTATTGATTTGAGCACACCACCTATTTTAGAGACTCTTGTTACTGTCATGAATGCGTCATGTGATCAAACAACTGAAATATCAACAATTTTGAGTGCACCCATTGAATTAACTGTTGATTGCAAAAGAACCAATGTTTAATCATTTTGATATGACCTCTAATCTTGATGATGATTCTGTGTCCAATGACTTATTGCATGTTTGCTTATTTAAGCATGTTGTAGCATGTAAATTCGATGCAAGTAAGGTTTATTCATCGAAGTTAGGATGGTTTAATGATGAACATTGCCAATCTTTTGAAGAGAATAAGAGCTTCACTTATATGTGCAAACTGAGTTCCAATATTTTCATGCCTTCTACTTCTTGTGATAATTTTTTGGCTTTAGATTTTATGAACAATGAAAGTTACTCATGTATACATGTGACATATGTGCAAAAATCAAAGGAAGTTAAAATGGATGACATATACATATACAACATGTACACCTTGTCTCTTTTGTTAGCCACATTTCAGATTAAGGAATGCCGAGGATGATGAGGACATGACTACCTTGGATACGACCAAAAATATTGCATACATGCATATTTTTCAGGTGATTTCTAATGCAAACTATTCAATAGTCTATTTATGTTATCCAGAACAAAAATACTTCACACACTTTTGTGTTTTGTCTAATTGCAGGTGTATGGGACATTTGTACAATCCACATATGAAGATAAGGGAAAGGAGATGTTTAGTTTGTGTCCAAAAAGTCCTCTCACGTATTTGGGCCAAGAGAAGATAGAGTCCAAGTCTCTCACGTTCTGGATTCAAATTCGGACTGCACAGACATACCTGACTCAAAACGCCAACAACTTTTTCATACGGACTCCGAATTGGGTGATTCTTTTTTTGTTGGAAACTAGATTTCATGCTCTTTCCATCCGAATTGGATTCACCTTTAAATTCGTCCGAAGCGTTGAGTTACAGACGAAACAATCTGACGTTGCAGCAGAATCCGAGTCAAACTACAAGCCCAAAGGTGTTGCATCACCTCCATTTGGACCCATGAGCCTTGTACGACCTAGGGTTAGTTTTAGGCTGCCTTGGGACGTCCTCCCACCTCCTTGGCTGCCACCCCTTGCTCCTATATAAGTAGACCATCTAGTAGCTTTTTCCTTGGGATTTGTTTAGTTAAAAGTTAGCCATTGCAACTTCGTGTACTTCGTTTGTGTCCAACGACCAGATCAATACTTCATATATATTTGCAATATTCAGATTGCTTTATCATATTCTTGCTCGTTCTTCGATTGCTTGCAGGAATAGACCTTCGTGGTCAGGCTGACCGTGCTTCCAGCATCGTCAGTAACCTCAGGAGATTGGTTTAGCGATTGCTAAGGCGCAACGTCGTGCACGTTTGTAGTCGGATCGTCAAAGTCGTCTCCACCAAATCGATAGTTATCATCTCATCGAAAGATCGGGACCCTCGCCTCTATCAAGTGGTATCAGTTTTCAGGTTGCTCGGTGAGAATTTCTAGTTTTCCTATATTAGATTTATTTTCTTACCTATTGTCCAAGAAAAATCCACAAAAAAGAGTTAGATCTATTCATCCTTTGTCCAAGCCAGTCTGAGCCTTTGCAATTTTCTTTTCATTGCTTGCATAGTTGAATTATCGGTTGCATCGTCGTGTCGAGTTGCTGGTCTTAGTCTCTAGGTCGTTTAGAGTTTCGAGTTCTGTTCACATTAGTCACATCGTCGCTGCATCGTTATCCCTTCCGCTGTCCACCATCCATCCATCAATTTCCTCCACGTGCTACCCACCGTTCATTGTCATAATCATAGTTGAGATCGTTCCCATCTTTGCTTGATCCAATCTACATCTTATCTAGTTTGTTTTGGAAAGAGGGAGAGAGAAAAAAAGATAGAGAAAAAAAACGAGAGAAAAAAAAGTAAAAAAAAAGTCAGAGAAAAAAAAAGAAAGGAAAAGAAAAAAAAGTGTGAGAAAAACCAGAGAGGAGAAAAAAAACAAAATTCGGATCTATCTAGACTCAATCTCGTAGTTGAATTCGGATTGAAATCTGTTTTGTGCACTGTTCAGTAAAACAGGCATAACTTCCTCATATGAAGTCTGTTTTGGCTCCGCGAGTACTCAAATGAAAGCTAGTGACGAGCCGCATCTAAATAGTTGCAGAAGCTAGTTCAGTATTTGGCACCTCAACATCAACTTCTAAATAGGTCTACT
Organism: Triticum aestivum; assembly: GCF_018294505.1. Lineage (NCBI taxonomy): Eukaryota > Viridiplantae > Streptophyta > Magnoliopsida > Poales > Poaceae > Triticum > Triticum aestivum. Next base: position 330,280,267 of record NC_057797.1, read on the forward strand.
GCTATTGTGATCTTCACTTATATCTTGCTGTCCAGAGCTACTTCATATCCTTTATTGATGCTAGTTGTCCTAGGACGTGACCTCATTAGTGTTCTAGGCTCGCGTCTCTAGTGGTCTAGCCTAGGACCAGCACATTACCGTCGTTGAGCGTTTATTCAACATTGCATCTCTGAATTGATTATTGCTAATCTTTTGCTACCATACATAGCCAACCCAGCTCCACATATTTCTACACCGTGTATACGTACGTTCCCTTGGCAATCGTTTTACACAATCTTCGGAGTTATTTGGCACCGCTGGTTGCCTATCACCACCTGCCGCATGGTAAGAACTTGTAAAATATTGATATTTGCTTTACTGTAAGCACTTTACAACCACATCCTAGTAGTTCATAGGAACATTATTCTCGAATTTTGGTTCTTGTTTCTACTAATCATGACAGGTTCCAGAGATAGAAGTTCTTGGATGACGGACACATCTTCACCATCATGAGAGTTGGGCAACACACACAAGCATAGGGTCAGGTTATCTCTTTACCATCATTTGAGGGTAGATTTAATCCTGTTATTTATCTAGCTTGGGAGCTTGAAGTAGAACAAGTTTTTAGTCACCATGATTTTTCTGAACTTGAGAGAGTACGAGCTACCATTAGAGCATTTACTGATTTTGCTTCTGTTTGGTGGAGTGTACATTGTAAGAAAAACATTGATAACCAACCCACAACTTGGAAAGTTTTGAAAGCTGTAATGAGACAACATTTTTTTTCGTCCTTACTATCGTCGTGAATTGCGTCGCAAATTGGAGCAATTAAAACAAGGCAGTAACATTGTTCATGCTTACTACCAAAAGTTCAAATCTTATATGCATCATTGTGACATAGAAGAATCTGAGGATGATACAATGAATAGATTTTTTGGTGGTTTGAACCATGACATTCAGGCAAGATTTCAGTATATTCCTCGGTGCATTACTGGTATGTATGTCCGTGCTTGTACCTTTGAGAGACAAATACAGGAGGATGCATTGGGTGACTACAACAACTACTATTCCAGTTCATGCTCACCACCGCCGGTTGGTTACTCCACTATTGCACCTACTAGAGCAGCCCCACCTCGGATTGTGAGCGCGATATCATCTCAAGAGTATGGTACATTGTCAACGTCCGTACCTACATCAGCTACATCTCTGCGAGGTAACAGTAAAGGTCTTGATGATATAACTTCACATGAGAATGAAGCATGCCTAGTTAACTTGAATGCATCATGTGTTGAGTTACCTATTGATTTGAGCACACCACCTATTTTAGAGACTCTTGTTACTGTCATGAATGCGTCATGTGATCAAACAACTGAAATATCAACAATTTTGAGTGCACCCATTGAATTAACTGTTGATTGCAAAAGAACCAATGTTTAATCATTTTGATATGACCTCTAATCTTGATGATGATTCTGTGTCCAATGACTTATTGCATGTTTGCTTATTTAAGCATGTTGTAGCATGTAAATTCGATGCAAGTAAGGTTTATTCATCGAAGTTAGGATGGTTTAATCATGAACATTGCCAATCTTTTGAAGAGAATAAGAGCTTCACTTATATGTGCAAACTGAGTTCCAATATTTTCATGCCTTCTACTTCTTGTGATAATTTTTTGGCTTTAGATTTTATGAACAATGAAAGTTACTCATGTATACATGTGACATATGTCCAAAAATCAAGGGAAGTTAAAATGGATGACATATACATATACAAGATGTACACCTTGTCTCTTTTGTTAGCCACATTTCAGATTAAGCAATGCCTAGGATGATGAGGACATGACTACCTTGGATACGACCAAAAATATTGCATACATGCATATTTGTCAGGTGATTTCTAATGCAAACTATTCAATAGTCTATTTATGTTATCCAGAACAAAAATACTTCACACACTTTTATGTTTTGTCTAATTGCAGGTGTATGGGACATTTGTACAATCCACATATGAAGATAAGGGAAAAGGAGATGTTTAGTTTCTGTTCAAAAAGTCATCTCACGTCACTTTTGGGCGAAGAGAAGATAGAGTCCAAGTCTCTCACGTTCTGGATTCAAATTCGGACTGCACAGACATACCTGACTCAAAACGCCAATAACTTTTTCATACGGACTCCGAATTGGGTGATTCTTTTTTTGTTGGAAACTAGATTTCGTGATCCTACCATCCCAATTGGATTCACCTTCAAATTCGTCCGGAGCGTTGAGTTACGGACGAAACAATCTGACGTTGCAGCAGAATCCGAGTCAAACTAGAAGCCCAAAGGTGTTGCATCACCTCCACTTGGGCCCATGAGCCTTGTACGACCTAGGGTTAGTTTTAGGCTGCCTTGGGACGTCCTCCCACCTCCTTGGCCGCCACCCCTTGCTCCTATATAAGTAGATCCATCTAGTAGCTTTTTCCTTGGGATTTGTTTAGTTAAAAGTTAGCCATTGCAACTTCGTGTACTTCGTTTGTGTCCAACGACCAGACCAAGATCGCTTCCGGATACCCACCATTATCAATACTTCATATATATATTTGCAATATTCAGATTGCTTTATCATATTCTTGCTCGTTCTTTGATTGCTTGTAGGAATAGACCTTCGTGGTCAGGCTGACCGTGCTTCCAGCATCGTCAGTAACCTCAGGAGATTGGTTTAGCGATTGCTAAGGCGCAACGTCGTGCACGTTTGTAGTCGGATCGTCAAAGTCGTCTCCACCAAATCGATAGTTATCATCTCATCGAAAGATCGGGACCCTCGCCTCTATCATAGGGGAAGACATTGGGAAGTAATAAGTAGATGATGGGTTGCTAGAGTGACAGAAGCTTAAACCCTAGTTTATGCGTTGCTTCGTAAGGGGCTGATTTCGATCCATATGTATCATGCTATGGTTAGGTTTACCATAATTCTTCTTTCTAACTTGCGGATGCTTGCGAGGGAGGTTAATCATAAGTGGGATGCTTGTCCAAGGAAGGGCAGCACCCAAGCACCGGTCCACCCATATATCAAATTATCAAAGTAACGAACGCAAATCATATGAGCATGATGAAAACTAGCTTGGCGATAATTCCCATGTGTCCTCGTGAGCGCTTTCCATTATATAAGAGTTTGTCCAGGCTTGTCCTTTGCTACAAAAAGGATACGGCTACATTGCTGCACCTTGTTTACTTTTGTTACTTGCTACCCGTTACAAATTACCTTATCATAAAACTATCTGTTACTGATAATTTCAGTGCTTGCAAAGAATACCTTGCTGGAAATCGCTTATCATTTCCTTCTGCTCCTCGTTGGGTTTGACACTCTTACTTATCGAAAGGACTACGATTGACCCCCTATACTTGTGGGTCATCAAGACTCTTTTCTAGCGCCGTTGCTGGGGAGTGAAGCGCCTTTGGTAGGTGGAATTTGGTAAGGAAAAATTTATATAGTGTGCTGAAATTTATTGTCACTTGTTACCATGGAAAATAATACTTTGAGGGGCTTGTTCGGGGTATCTTTCCCCTGAACAGTAGAGCAAAGAGTTTCTCCTCAACCTATTGAACCTACTGAAAATGTTTACTTTGAAATTCCTTCGGGTATGATATAGAAACTGCTAGCTAATCCTTTTACAGGAGATGGAACATTACATCCCGATATGCACCTAATCTATGTGGATGAAGTTTGTGGCTTATTTAAGCTTGGAGGTATGCCCGAGGATGTTATCAAGAAGAAGGTCTTCCCTTTATCTTTGAAGGGAAAGGCATTGACATGGTTTAGGCTATGTGATGATATTGGATCATGGAACTACAACCGATTGAAATTGGAATTTCTTTAGAAGTTTTAACCTATGCATCTGGTTCATCGTGATCGTATATATATATATATATATATATATATATATATATATATATATATATATATATATCTGTGTGTGTGTGTGTGTGTGTGTGTATATAATTTTTGTCCCCGCGACGGAGAAAGTATCGCTCAAGCTTGGGGGAGGCTTAAGTCAATGTTATATTCATGCCCCAATCATGAGCTCTCAAGAGAAATTATTATTCAAAAATTTATGCTCGGCTTTCTCTCAATAATTGCTCCATGCTCGATACTTCTTGTACTGGTTCTTATATGATGAAGAATATTGAATTCAAATGGGATTTATTGGAAAGAATTAAACGCAACTCTGAAGATTGGGAACTCGATGAAGGTAAGGAGCCAGGTATAACACCTAAGTTTGATTGTGTTAAATCTTTTATGGATACCGATGCTTTTCGTGAATTTAGCACTAAATATGGACCTGACTCTGAGATAGTAGCTTCTTTTTGTGAATCATTTGCTACTCATGTTGATTTCCCGAAGGAGAAGTGGTTTAAATATCATCCTCCCATTGAAGTAAAAGTAGTTGAACCTATTAAAGTTGAAGAAAAGACTATCACTTATAATGTTGATCCTATTGTTCCTACCACTTATATTGAGAAACCACCTTTCCCAGTTAGAATAAAGGATCATGCTAAAGCTTCAACTATGGTTCATAAGAGTAATGCTAGAACACCTACACCCTCTGAGAAAATTAAAGTTGAACCTAGTATTGCTATGGTTAAAGATCTCTTGGTCGATAATATTGATGGGCATGTTATTTACTTATGTAATGAAGCTGCTAGAATTGCTAGACCCGATACTAAAAATAAACATAGACCTGTTGTAGGCATGCCTGTTGTTTCTGTTAAAATAGGAGATCATTGTTATCATGGCTTATGTGATATGGGTGCTAGTGCGAGTGCAATACCTCATTCTTTAAACGAATAAATTATGCATGATATTACACCTGCTGAGATAGAAGATATTGATGTTACAATTAAGCTTGCCAATAGAGATACTATTTGACCAATTGGGATTGTTAGAGATGTTGAAGTCTTGTGTGGGAAAGTTAAATATCCTACTGATTTTCTTGTTCTTGGTTCCCCACAAGATGACTTTTGTCCCATTATTTTAGGTAGACCCTTCTTTAATACCGTTAATGCTAAGATAGACTGCGAGAAGGATATTTTTACTGTTGGTTTAGGGGATATGTCTCATGATTTTAATTTTGCTAAATTTCGTAGACAACCCCATGATAAAGAATTGCCTAGTAAATATGAAATTATTGGTCTTTCTTCTATTGTTGTGCCTCCTAATGATCCTTTAGAACAATATTTGCTAGACCATGAAAATGATATGTTTATGAATGAAAGAAGGGAAATAGATGAAGTATTCTTTAAACAGGGACCTATTTTGAAACACAACCTGTCTGTTGAAATTCTAGGGGATCCTCCTCCACCCAAGGGTGATCCCGTGTTTGAGCTTAAACCATTACCTGATACTCTTAAATATGCTTATCTTGATGAAAAGAAGATATATCCTGTTATTATTAGTGCTAACCTTTCAGAGCAAGAAGAAGAGAAATTATTGAAAACTCTGAAGAAGCACTGTGCTGCTATTGGATATACTCTTGATGATCTTAAGGGAATTAGTCCCACTCTATGCCAGCACAAAATAAAATTGGAAAAAGATGCTAAACCGGTTGTTGATCACCAATGACGGTTAAATCATAAGATGAAAGAAGTGGTAAGAAAAGAAATTCTAAAACTTCTGGAGGCAAGTATAATTTATCCCGTTGCTGATAGTCAGTGAGTAAGTCCTGTCCATTGTGTCCCTAAGAAGGGAGGTATTACTATTGTTCCTAATGCTAAAGATGAATTGATCCCATAAAGAATTGTTACAGGTTATAGAATGCTAATTGACTTCCGTAAATTAAATAAAGCTACTAAAAAGGATCATTACCCTTTACCTTTTATTGATCAAATGCTAGAAAGATTATCCAAACATACACATTTTTGCTTTCTAGATGGTTATTCTGGTTTCTCTCAAATACCTGTGTCAAAAGAGGATCAGGAAAAGACCACTTTTACTTGCCCTTTCGGTACCTTTGCTTGTAGACGTATGCCTTTTGGTTTATGTAATGCACCTGCTACCTTTCAAAGATGTATGACTACTATATTCTCTGACTTTTGTGAAAAGATTGTTGAGGTTTTCATGGATGATTTCTCCGTGTATGAAACTTCTTTTGATGATTGCTTAAGCAACCTTGATCGAGTTTTGCAGAGATGTGAAGAAACTAATCTTGTCTTGAATAGGGAGAAGTGCCACTTTATGGTTAATGAAGGTATTGTCTTGGGGCATAAATTTTCTGAAAGAGGTATTGAAGTTGATAAAGGTAAAGTTGATGCTATTGAAAAGATGTCGTATCCGAAGGACATTAAAGGTATAAGAAGTTTCCTTGGTCATGCCGGTTTTTATAGGAGGCTCATTGATAAGGACATCAATACCATTGTTACACCCACAGCCCCTACTGTTACATATACTGGACCAATTACTAGAGCTTGCGCACGCCAATTAAATTACCAGGTACTTTCGTTTCTTGGCAATGATTCTAATGTTCATGAGATTATGATGCTGCCTAAATTGGATACATTTGTTTTGCTTAAAAATGAAGGGCCTAGCTTGGAGAAGGATGAACATTGGAGCAAGAACACGCATGGAGTTGATGGCATGCGCAAGGGGATCAAGAACGGAGTTACAAGTGATGATTTCAGGACTTTGAAGCCGCCATAAGGAGTGCATGAAGCCTTGGACGAAATATACAAGATGCCACTTCATAATATTCGTCCATAGGCTATTCTAGGTGCTGCGTCACATTATTAATGGGCCAGGCCCATGTAATTTCGAAATACTTAAGTATAGGCTATTTTTAGAGTCCGTATATGTGGGGAAACAAGAGTTAGGGTTGATTTCGGACCCCACCCTCAATGGCCACGAAATTCCCCCCTCTTCCTCCATATATACAACCCTTAGGGCGTCGTTTAGACTTTGGGTTTTGTTTAGATTAAAAGTTCGCCATAGCTGCAACTTCGCGTACTTCGTTTGTGTCCAACGACCAGACCAAGACATCACAGAACCCCACCTTGATCAATAAAGCTTTCATCTTATATTCACAATATCCCGATTGCAATCTCAGTTTCTTGCTTGTTCTTCGTTTGCTCGCAGGAAACAGACCCTCGTGGTCAGGTTGATCATGCTCTGGCGTGGTCAATAACCCTCGGAAGTTGGTTTAGCGATTGCTAAGGCGCGACGTCTCGCACGTTCGTAGTCGGATCGTCAAGGTCGACTCCCACAGAAAACGATAGCCACCATCTCATTGAAACATCGGGACACCTTAGCCTCTATCAAGTGGTATCAGATTTCCAGGTTGCTCGGTGAGATTTTACAGTTTTTCGTAGATTAGATCCAGTCTGTTCTTCATACCTAAAGTCCACGAAAAAGCCAGAAAAAAAAATTAGGGTTAGTTCATCATATCCGAACCAATCTGAGCCTTTGCATAATCTTTTTAGGGTTTTTGCTTTGTTGAATTTGCGGTTGCATCGTCGTGTCAAGTTGCTGGTCTTAGAGTCTAGTCTTTTAGAGTTTCGAGTTCTGGTCATAAGTTGTCACGCCGCCGCCGCACCATCATCATCGCCCATCTACCACTTTTGCTTATCCGTCACCGCTCTGAATCCATATCCATATACCACCACCAATCCGTATCCATATACCACCACCAATCTATATCCATATACCACCACCGCTACCATATACCACCACCGCTACCATATACCACAACCATATATCCACCACCAATCCGAGTTCTTCTCATATTAGGTTTGTTCTTGAGATCAATCTAAATTCTGATTCGTGTTTCCTTGCCTGCGTAGGTCTCGAAAAAAAAAGAGTCTGGAGACCCCCGGGCAGTTTTTAGCCCAAAATTTTCACGGGCAAATTTTTTCCCTATCCTATTTTTAGGCTTTTCTAAGTCTTTTGAGCCACATTCCATCATAGTGATTTTTTGTCGCACTTTTTCGTCGTCGCTGCCCTAATTTCCGAAAAAAAATTCATGCCCATCCTATCAGTTCGACGAGGGAAGAGTTTTGAGACACTCGCCATTATAGTGATTTTTCGCAAAAAAAAGAGGAGCGCAAAAAAACGAGCGCAAAAAAAAGAGTTCCAGAGTGTGCTTTTCCCTTATTTACGTGCAGTGCCGTGATTTTGTTAGTGTTCTAGGCTCGCGTCTCTAGCACGGTCTAGCCTAGGACCAGCACAGTACCGTCGTTGAGCGTTTATTCAACTTTGCATCTCTGAATTGATTATTGCTGACCCTTTTTGCTACCATACTATAAGCCTTCCCAGCTCCACATACATCTACGTCGTGCGTTTGACTCTCCCTGGCAATCGCTCTATCCAAGCTTTTGAGAGTTTTGACTACAACGGTTGCCAATCACCGCCTGCTGCTGGGTAAGAACTGGTAAGAATTTGAGATTTGCTTGACGGATTTGTGACACCCGCCACCACCACCACTTGTTAGTAGTCTGTAGGATCATATTTCTTGTGTGTTTCTATTGCTGCTAACCATGCCAGGATCACAAGCCGACGAGACTGACTGGGAGAACTTGACGAACAAGGAGCTTCATGATACGTTTCAGCAAATGATGAGTGGATAGGTGCACAATGTGATAAATAGATTTGAAGAGGCCATGGAGAAGATAGATGGCATGGAGAAGACGTTTGAAATAAAGCTCGATAACAAGTTTGCTGAATTGCTTTCGCGTTTTCCACCACCACCACCGGCTGCTCCTGCCGCACCTCTGCAACAACAGCAACAACATCGACTACCTCCACGTCGGGAAACAGCCCTCCGCCGAGCGAGCCGTGTCCCTCTTCAGTCGGGCCAAACTGCTGGTGCTGCTGTTGATACTTCTGTGGCTCCTACTGCTGATGTGGAGGAGGATGATTATGTGGGAGATTATGAGGATGAGGTTGATCAAAATCAGAACTACGTGCCACCACCAGCACAGCAACCACCAGGTCGTCCACATGCAAATAATGGCAATGGTAGGGCTCACCCTCAGGTACGAGATCATGACCATCTCCCTAAACTAAAATTGAATATTCCACCATTTGAGGGTAGATATGTTCCTGATATATATCTTACTTGGGAGTTAGAAACTGAACAACGATTTACATGTTTACAATATCCCGAGGAGAGACGTGTTCCTGCTGCTGTTTGTGCATTCACTCGTTTTGCATGTGTTTGGTGGTCTGAGCATTGTAGATTATATCCTATTCCGGCTACTTGGGCTGCTTTGAAAACTGCTATGCGTACTCGTTGGGTTCCACCATATTATCAACGTGAATTACTTCAAAAATTGCAGCGCTTAAGACAGGGAAAAAATTCTGTAGAAGAATATTATCAGGAATTACAAACTGGCATGATTAGATGTGGTATTGTTGAGAAGAATGAAGCTATGCTTGCACATTTTATGGGTGGATTAAATAGAGAGATTCAGACGATTCTAGAGTATAAGGAGTATACTAATATCACTCGTTTATTCCATCTTGCTTGTAAAGCTGAACGTGAAGTGCAGGATCGACAGGCATTGGCACGGACTAACTTTTCTGCAGGTCGACCTTCAACATGGACACCACGTGCATCATCTACTTCCACATGTTCTGCTACACCGGCGCCTCCGTCGGCTGCCACCTCCAACTGTGATACAATAAAGCAGGCACAATCACCACTATCTGCCAAGAGCACACCTTCTGGGCCTGCAACGAGCTCTTCTTCATCCATGGCATCAACAGGGCAAGCACATGATATTATTTGTCGATGTTGCAAGGGTGGAGGTCATTATGCGAGAGAATGCCCATCTAAGCGTGTGATGATTGTTACTGAGGATGGTGGGTATGAGTCCGCTAGTGACTATGATGAGGAGACCTTGGCTCTTATTACATGTGAAGAACACGGTGGAGATGATTCTGATCATGAGACGCAATACATGGCTCCTGAAGATGCTGACAGGTATGAATGTTTAGTTGCTCAACGTGTTTTGAGTGTGCAGGTTACACAAGCTGAGCAAAATCAGAGGCATAATTTGTTCCATACAAAGGGAGTTGTGAAGTAACGTTCTGTTCACGTGATCATAGATGGAGGGAGCTGCAATAACTTGTCTAGCATGGAGATGGTGGAGAAGCTATCTCTCACCACAAGACCACATCCACATCCTTACTACATCCAATGGTTCAACAACAGCGGCAAGGTTAAGGTAACACGTACTGTTCGTGTGCATTTTAGTATCTCTACATATGCTGATTATGTTGATTGTGATGTGGTACCTATGCAAGCATGTTCCTTATTACTTGGTAGACCATGGCAATTTGATAAAAATTCTGTACACCATGGTAGAAACAATCAGTATACTCTTGTTCATAACGATAAAAATATTACTTTGCTTCCTATGACTCCTGATTCCATTTTGAAAGATGATATTAATAGAGCTAATAAAGCAAAACAGGAGACAAATAAGAGTGAAAATCAGATTGTGGCAAAAGAATTTGAGCACCAAATGAAGCCTAATAATAAACCATCTACTGTTGTTTCTGAAATTAAATTGAAAAGTGCATGTTTACTTGCCACCAAATCTGATATTGATGAGCTAGATTTTAGCAAATCTGTTTGCTATGCTTTTGTGTGCAAAGAGGCATTATTTTCATTCGAGGACATGCCTTCCTCTTTGCCCCCTGCTGTCACTAACATTTTGCAGGAGTTCGCTGACGTCTTTCCACAAGACGTGCCACCGGGATTACCACCTACTCGTGGGATTGAGCATCAAATTGACTTAATTCCCGGTGCTTCGCTACCCAACCGTGCACCATACCGTACCAATCCAGAGGAGACGAAGGAGATTATGCGTCAAGTACAAGAACTGCTCGACAAAGGTTATATACGCGAATCCCTTAGTCCTTGTGCTGTTCCTATCATTTTAGTGCCGAAAAAGGATGGTACGTCGCGTATGTGCGTTGATTGTAGAGGCATTAATAATATTACTATTCGTTATCGTCATCCTATTCCTAGGCTAGATGATATGCTTGATGAATTGAGTGGCTCTACAATATTCTCCAAAGTTGATTTACGTAGTGGATACCATCAAATTCGTATGAAATTGGGTGATGAATGGAAAACAGCATTTAAAACTAAGTTTGGATTATATGAGTGGTTAGTCATGCCTTTTGGGTTAACTAATGCACCTAGTACTTTCATGAGGTTAATGAACGAAGTTTTACGTGCTTTCATTGGACGATTTGTGGTAGTTTACTTTGATGAAATATTGATTTATAGCAAATCCTTGGAGGAACATTTGGAACATTTATGTGTTGTTTTTATTGCTCTACATGATGCACATTTGTTTGGAAACCTTGGAAAGTGCACCTTTTGCACCGACCGAGTATCTTTTCTTGGCTATGTTGTTACTCCACAGGGAATTGAAGTTGATAAAGCCAAGATTGAAGCTATTGAGAGTTGGCCGCAGCCCAAAACGGTCACACAAGTGAGGAGTTTCCTTGGCCTCGCTGGTTTCTATAGGCGTTTTGTGAGAGATTTCAGCACCATTGCTGCACCTCTCAACGAGCTTACAAAGAAGGATGTGCCTTTTGTTTGGGGTACCGCACAGGAAGAAGCCTTCACGGTATTGAAAGATAAGTTGACACATGCTCCTTTACTCCAACTTCCTAATTTCAATAAGACTTTTGAGCTTGAATGTGATGCTAGTGGAATTGGATTAGGAGGTGTGTTATTACAAGATGGAAAACCTGTTGCATACTTTTCTGAAAAATTGAGTGGGCCTAGTCTGAACTATTCTACTTATGATGAAGAATTATATGCTCTTGTTCGGACCTTAGAAACATGGCAACATTATTTATGGCCCAAGGAATTTGTTATACATTCTGATCATGAATCTTTGAAACACACTAAAAGTCAAGCAAAACTGAACCGTAGACATGCTAAATGGGTTGAATTCATTGAGACTTTCCCTTATGTCATTAAACACAAGAAGGGTAAAGAAAATGTTATTGCTGATGCCTTGTCTCGTCGTTATACTATGCTTTCACAACTTGACTTTAAAATATTTGGTTTGGAGACCATCAAAGATCAATATGTTCACGATGCTGAATTTAAAGATGTATTGCAGAATTGTAAGGAATGGAGAACTTGGAACAAGTTCGTTCTTAGCGATGGATTTGTGTTTCGTGCTAACAAGCGATGCATTCCAGCTAGCTCCGTTCGCCTTTTGTTGTTGCAGGAGGCGCATGGAGGAGGATTAATGGGACACTTTGGCGTCAAGAAGACGGAGGATATACTTGCTACACATTTCTTTTGGCCAAAGATGAGACGGGATGTTGAGTGTTTTGTTGCTCGCTGCACTACATGTCAAAGAGCTAAGTCACGACTCAATCCTCATGGTTTATATATGCCTTTGCCTGTACCTAGTGTTCCTTAGGAGGATATATCTATGGACTTTGTTTTAGGTTTACCTCGAACAAAGAAGGGGAGGGATAGCATATTTATTGTCGTGGATAGGTTCTCGAAAATGGCACACTTTATACCATGTCATAAAAGCGATGATGCTGTTAATGTTGCTGATTTGTTCTTTCGTGAAATTATTCGCTTACATGGTGTGCCAAATACTATTGTTTCAGATCGTGATAATAAATTTCTTAGCCACTTTTGGAGATGTTTATGGGCTAAGTTGGGGACTAAGCTGCTTTTTAGTACTACTTGTCACCCCCAAACTGATGGACAAACTGAAGTAGTCAATAGAACATTGTCTACTATGCTTAGGTCTGTTTTGAAGAATAACAAGAAAATGTGGGAAGAATGCTTGCCTCATATTGAATTTGCTTATAATCGTTCATTGCATTCTACTACTAAGATGTGCCCTTTTGAAATTGTGTATGGTTTCCTACCTCGTGCACCTATTGATTTGTTGCCTCTTCCATCTTCAGAGAAGGTTAATTTTGATGCTAAAGAACATTCTGAATTGATTTTAAAAATGCATGAGTTAACTAAGGAAAACATTGAGCGTATGAATGCTAAATATAAACTTGCTGGACATAAGGGTAGAAAACATGTTGTGTTTGCGCCTGGAGATCTTGTTTGGTTACATTTGCGTAAAGATAGATTTCCTAATCTACGCAAATCAAAGCTAATGCCATGTGCTGATGGTCCTTTTAAGGTGTTAGAGAAAATAAATGATAATGCATATAAACTTGAGCTACCTGTAGATTTTGGGGTTAGTCCCACTTTTAACATTGCAGATTTGAAGCCTTATTTGGGTGAGGAAGATGCGCTTCCGTCGAGGACGACTTCATTTCAAGAAGGGGAGGATGATGAGGACATCAATACCATTGTTACACCCACAGCCCCTACTGTTACATATACTGGACCAATTACTAGAGCTCGCGCACGCCAATTAAATTACCAGGTACTTTCGTTTCTTGGTAATGATTCTAATGTTCATGAGATTATGATGCTGCCTAAATTGGATACATTTGTTTTGCTTACAAATGAAGGGCCTAGCTTGGAGAAGGATGAACATTGGAGCAAGAACACGCATGGAGTTGATGGCATGCGCAAGGGGATCAAGAACGGAGTTACAAGTGATGATTTCAGGACTTTGAAGCCGCCATAAGGAGTGCATGAAGCCTTGGACGAAATATACAAGATGCCACTTCATAATATTCGTCCATAGGCTATTCTAGGTGCTGCGTCACCTTATTAATGGGCCAGGCCCATGTAATTTCGAAATACTTAAGTATAGGCTATTTTTAGAGTCCGTATGTGTGGGGAAACAAGAGTTAGGGTTGGTTTCGGACGCCACCCTCAAGGGCCACGAAATTCCCCCCTCTTCCTCCATATATATAGCCCTTAGGGCGTCGTTTAGACTTTGGGTTTTGTTTAGATTAAAAGTTCGCCATAGCTGCAACTTCGCGTACTTCGTTTGTGTCCAACGACCAGACCAAGACGTCACAGAACCCCATCTTGATCAATAAAGCTTTCATCTTATATTCGCAATATCCCGATTGCAATCTCAGTTTCTTGCTTGTTCTTCATTTGCTCGCAGGAAACAGACCCTCGTGGTCAGGTTGATCGTGCTCCGGCGTGGTCAATTACCCTCGGTAGTTGGTTTAGCGATTGCTAAGGCGCGACGTCTCGCACGTTCGTAGTCGGATCGTCAAGGTCGACTCCCACAGAAAACGATAGCCACCATCTCATCGAAACATCGGGACACCTTAGCCTCTATCATTCATTAAAGACTTCTCAAAAAATTCTAGGCCTCTGACTAATCTCTTACAAAAAGATGTCCCTTTTGTCTTTGATGATGATTGTGTAGAAGCATTTGAAATACTTAAGAAAGCCTTGATTTCTGCACCTATTGTTCAGCCACCTGATTGGAATTTACCCTTTGAAATTATGTGTGACTAGTCATCTACCCGTGCGGCTGTACGGCCTAGAAATTTCTCTGTCTAACATGGTTGTGTAAATTCATTTGTCACATCAACATTTTTGGATAGCTATACATGTTGGTCAAACACATCAAGTGTCCTACAGTAGATGAACAGAAGTGTAGAGACACCCTAATATGTTTCTATCGGTTGAACCTTTCTTGACCTGATGAGCTACCAAGTCTTGAAATAATTGGTACATATACCAGGTCAAATGTTACAAAAATTATAAATCAACAACAATTTCGAAGCTGTTAGGGACAAATATTCTATTCATTTTTTATTTATTTTATTTCGGTCATGTTTCTTTTCTTTCAAAAGGAATGAAAAAAATCATTCACGATTAGACTTTTTTTCAAAAGGAATAACTGGACGTGGTTTTTTAATTTCATTTTTCTCATGGGAACATGCATGTGGCTGAAAAACATTTAGGCATAATTTTTCTAAGCATGAGGTTTTGGCGAGCAATTATTTGTACGGCACTTTAATTTGCTTTTTGTCAAGGGAGCACACTTGTGGTTTTTATTTTGGTGATATTTAGGACATGGAATCTTTTTCTAGCATTGGGCCTAAGGACGTTTCATTTATGTGTATCTTTATTTGATAACATATCTTCTTTTTTCTTTATCAATGGAGAAGGAAAATGGATTTTGCTTTGGTTGGTACTTGAACGTCGGCATGCAGGACAATTTTCTGTGCATGTGGGTTTAATCCTTTTTCATACTTTTAGTACGTGTTGTTTTTCTACTTTTTTTACCTTAAGTGATCTCTCGTAATAAAATTCCTGGCATATGTTTTTTTACATAATATGTCTTTGTTTCAGGAAACCAAGAGCGACTCAAGGGAGGAAGTCTCCCATACATGGTAGCATAGGACACTTAGATTTTTGTTTTATAAAGAAAGATTTCATTTTTAATGAAACAGAGAGAGTCCCATGGGACTAAGACTCCCGTACGTGGAGTAATATCACTCAACATGTCTTATCTTTCATCCAAAGGATATAGATACATTATAATTAATCCAACGGTCAATATTCTTTAATTATAAGGAATAACCTGGTGCCTCGTATGGTGCCTCCAATTAGTAAATATAAGATGCTAGTGATTATGTTGTAGGTGTTGTTCTAGGACAAAGGGTTGATAAGAAATTAAATGTTATCCAATATGCTAGTAAAACTCTAGACAGTGCCCAGAGAAATTATGCTACTATTGAAAAAGAATTTTTAGCAGTTGTATTTGCTTGTGATAAGTTCAGACCTTATATTGTTGATTCTAAAGTAACTGTTCACATTGATCATGCTGCTATTAAATATCTTATGGAAAAGAAAGATGCTAAACCTAGACTTATTAGATGGGTTCTATTGCTACAAGAATTTGATTTGCATATTATTGATAGAAAGGGAGCTGAGAACCCCATTGCAGACAACTTATCTAGGTTAGAGAATGTTCTTGATGACACGCTACCTATTGATGGTAGATTTCCTGATGAACAATTAGCTGTCATAAATGCTTCTCATACTGCTCCATGGTATGATGATTATGCTAATTACATTGTTGCTAAATTTATACCTTCTAGTTTCACATACTAGCAAAACAAAAAGTTTTTCTATGATTTAAGACATTACTTTTGGGATGACCCAAACCTTTATAAAGAAGGAGTAGATGGTGTTATTAGACGTTGTGTACCTGAGCATGAACAGGAACGGATCCTACACAAGTGCCACTCCGAGGCTTATGGAGGACACCACGCTGGAGATAGAACTGCACATAAGGTATTGCAATCTGGTTTTTGTTGGCCTACTCTTTTCAAAGATGCCCGTAAGTTTGTCTTGTCTTGTGATGAATGTCAAAGAATTAGTAATATTAGTAGACATCAAGAAATGCCCATGAACTATTCACTTGTTATTGAACCATTTGATGTTTGGGGCTTAGATTATATGGAACCGTTTCCTTCCTCTAATGGGTATACACATATTTTAGTTGTTGTTGATTACGTTACTAAGTGGGTAGAAGCTATTCCAACTAGTAGTGTTGATCATAACACCTCTATTAAGATGCTTAAAGAAGTTATTTTTCCGAGGTTTGGAGTGCCCAGATACTTAATGACTGATGGTGGTTCACATTTTATTCATGGTGCTTTTCGTAAAATGCTTGCTAAGTATGATGTTAATCATAGAATTGCATCTCCATATCACCCACAGTCTAGTGGTCAAGTAGAATTGAGTAATAGGGAGATTAAATTAATTTTGCAAAAGACTGTTAATAGATCTAGAAAGAATTGGTCCAAGAAACTTGATGATGCATTATGGGCCTATAGAACTGCATATAAAAATCCTATGGGTATGTCTCCGTATAAAATAGTTTATGGAAAAACATGTCACTTACCTCTCGAACTAGAACATAAGGCATATTGGGCCATTAAAGAGCTCAATTATGATTTCAAACTTGCCGGTGAGAAGAGACTATTTGACATTAGATCACTTGATGAGTGGAGAACCCAGGCCTATGAGAATGCCAAGCTGTTTAAAGAAAAAGTTAAAAGATGGCATGACAAAGGATACAAAAGCGTGAGTTTAATGTAGGTGATTATGTTTTGTTATATAACTCTCGTTTAAGATTTTTTGCAGGAAAACTCCTCTCTAAATGCGAAGGTCAACGTTATCGAGGAGGTCTATCATTCCGTGCCATAAAAATCGACAACTTCGAAGGCACAAATCCGAAGGTGGTGAACGGTCAAAGAATCAAACATTATATCTCAGGTAATCCCATAAATGTTGAAACCAATGTTATTGACACCGTAACCCCGGAGGAGTACATAAGGGACACTTTCCAGAATGTTTCAGACTCTGAAAAGGAATAGGTATGTGGTACGGTAAGTAAACCGGCTCCAAAACAGTTCCAATAGCATTTTTTCTCCATTTTGGAATATTTAAGAAAATAGGAAAATAAGAAGTAGTCCAAAAGGGACGCGAGGCGTCCACGAGGGTGGAGCGTGCGCCCTACCCCCTTGGGCGTGCCCCCTGCCTCGTGGGTACCTCGTGTGCCCTCTAGACTCCGTTTTCTTGCACGATACTTCTTTTGGTCGGTAAAAATTCATTATATAATCTCCCGAAGGTTTTGGCCACCGTACCACGACAATACCTCATGTTTTTGTCTTGAGTTGTTTCTGCCGCAGATTAGATCAAGATGTCTTCTCAAGAGTCAGTCGGGGAGATCCGAGTATCTCACCCGACACCATCGCCAAAAGTAAACAGCGATACATATCACTTTGGGAGATCAACTGAGGAGGAGATGGAGGCCGACTTGAAAAGTATATATGCCATGGAGGAGGATCAAGAAGTTACCTCTCATCTCCAAGCCAGATTCAAGATGGAGGAACTTCAGAGCGCGGCAATTCCAAATTCGGTCATCCCTCCCAATGTTAGATTTCTTTCTTATGAAAATATGAAGAATAGTGTTACTTGTTCTCCCGCGGCTATGCAACATCCATGGGTGAAAGGAGCTTTAGCCATCATGGGTAAGCTCCGTAAGGAAATAATGGATCTCAAGCAGTAAGTCAATAAGCGCGAGGAAGAGAATCATATCCTCAGGGGCATCATCGCTAAGAATATCACTTCACCATCACCTCCGAAGAAAGAGAAATAAATACATGGGTATGGGCACTCCCCTTGGCAACTGCCAAGCTTGCGGGAGGTGCCCCGGTATCGTATCACCATCACACTTCTATCTTTACCATTTTTCTTAGTTCGATCCTTTTGGTTATATTTTGATCTAGTAGAATAAAGTTTAGTATGATCTAGCTTTGAGTCTTTGTGTTGATCCTTATCTATGTAATCGAGTCCATGAGCTATATATAATAAAGATTAGTCTTGAGTTGAGGGCTTGGTTATCTTGCTATGACCTTGAGGGAATAAACGAAAGTAAAAAGAAAGAATAAAAAGAAATAAAGAGATCATATTGATCTTATGGAGAGTAATGACTTCACACATAAAACAGTATGATGAATAAAAGTTGTTGAGAGTTGAGAAACATAGTTTTGGTCATCGTTGCAATTAATAGGAAGTAATAAAGAAAGAGAGGTTTTCACATATAAATATACTATCTTGGACATCTTTTATGATTGTGAGCACTAATTAAAATATGACATGCTAAAAAGTTGATGTTGGACAAGGAAGACAACGTAATGGGTTATGTTTTCTTATATCCAAAATAAATTATATTGTCATGGATCATCCAACATGTTGAGCTTGCCTTTCCCCCTCATGCTAACCAAATTCTTTGCACCAAGTAGAGATACTACTTGTGCTTTCAAATATCCTTGAACCTAGTTTTGCCATGAGAGTCCACCATATCTACCTATGGATTGAGTAAGATCCTTCAAGTAAGTTGTCATTGCTGCAAGCAATGAAAATTGCTCTCTAAATATGTATGATCTATTAGTGTGGAGAAAATAATCTTTATACGAGCTTGTGATATGGAAGAAATAAAAGCGACGGACTGCATAATAAAGGTCCCTATCACAAGTGGCAATATAAAGTGACGTTGTTTTGCATTAAGATTTTGTGCATCCAACCATAAAAGCACATGACAACCTCTGCTTCCCTCTGCGAAGGGTCTATCTTTTATTTTTGTCTTATACCTTATACAAGAGTCATGGTGATCTTCACCTTTCCTTTTTACACTTTATCCTTTGGCAAGCACTATGTGTTGGAAAGATCCAATTGGATGTGGGCTTTCTTAAAGAATTATTGTTGATGTTACCCTTGAGGTACAAGATTGGGAGGCAAAACTATAAGCCCCTATCTTTCTCTGTATCCAATTAAAACTTCATACCCGTAAGTATTGCGTGAGTGTTAGAAATTGTGAAAGACTATATGATAGTTAAGTATGTGAACTTGCTGAAAAGCTCTTATATTGACTATTTCCGATGTTATGATAAATTGAAATTGCTTCAATGACTAAGATTGTAGTTTGTTAGTTTTCAATGAAGTTTCTGATTCATACTTGACATTGTGAATAGATTGTTACTTCAGCATAAGAAATCATATGACAATATATATATATATATATATGTTGTTATTCTAAGAATAATCATGATGCCTTCATGTCCGTATTTTATTTTATCGACACCTCTATCTCTAAACATGTGGACATATTTTTTGATATCGGCTTCCGCTTGAGGACAAGCGAGGTCTAAGCTTGGGGGAGTTGATACGTCCATTTTGCATCATGCTTTTATATCGATATTTATTGCATTATGGGCTGTTATTATAGATTATTTCACAATACTTATGCCTTTTCTCTCTTATTTTACAAGGTTTATATGAAGAGGGAGAATGCCGTCAGCTGGAATTCTCGGCTGGAAAAGGAGCAAATATTAGAGACCTATTCTGCGCAACTCCAAAAGTCCTGAAACTCCACGAAAGTCAGTTTTGGAATATATTAAAAATATTGGGCGAAGAAAGCACCAAAGGGGGGCCATCCACCATCCACGAGGGTGGGGGCGTGCCCAGGGGTAGGGCACCTGGAAGCCCCTCGATGCTCATCTTCTGGTATAAGGTGTCTTTTGCCCTAGAAAAATAGGGAGGAAGCTTTCAGGATGAAGCACCGCCGTCTCGAGGCGGAACCAATATAGGGCTCCGGCGGAGCTGTTCTGCTAGGGAAACATCCCTCCGAGAGGGGGAAATCGTCACCATCGTCATTACCATCAATCCTCTCATAGGGAGGGGGTCAATCTCCATCAACATCTTCACCAGCACCATCTCCTCTCAAACCCTAGTTCATCTCTTGTATCTTATCTTTGTCTCAAAACCTCAGATTGTTACCTGTGGGTTGCTAGTAGTGTTGATTACTCCTTGTAGTTGATGCTAGTTGGTTTATTTGGTGGAAGATTATATGTTCAGATCCGTTATGCATATTAATACCCCTCTGATTATGAACATGAATATGATTTGTGAGTAGTTATGTTTGTTCCTAAGGACATGGGAGAAGTGTTGTTATAAGTATTCATATGAATTTGGTATTCGTTTGATATTTTGATGAGATGTATGTTGTCTTTCCTCTAGTGGTGTTATGTGAACGTCGACTACATGACACTTCACCATTCTTTGGGCCTAGGCGAAGGCATTGGGAAGTAATAAGTAGATGATGGGTTGCTAGAGTGACAGAAGCTTAAACCCTATTTTATGCGTTGCTTCCTAAGGGGCTGATTTGGATCCATATGTTTCATGCTATGGTTAGGTTTACCATAATTCTTCTTTCGTAGTTGCGGATGCTTGCGAGGGAGGTTAATCATAAGTGGGATGCTTGTCCAAGGAAGGGAAGTACCCAAGCACCGGTCCACCCACATATCAAATTATCAAAGTAACGAACGCGAATCATATGAGCATGACGAAAACTAGCTTGACAATAATTCCCATGTGTCCTCGTGAGCGCTTTCCTTTATATAAGAGTTTGTACAGGCTTGTCCTTTGCTACAAAAAGGATTGGGCCACCTTGCTGCACCTTGTTTACTTTTGTTACTTGCTACCTTTTACGAATTACCTTATCATAAAACTATATGTTACCGATAATTTCAGTGCTTGCAGAGAATACCTTGCTGGAAACCGCTTATCATTTCCTTCTGCTCCTCGTTGGGTTTGACACTCTCACTTATCAAAAGGACTATGATAGATACCCTATACTTGTGGGTCATCATGTATATGCGGGAACAATCTTGTGACACAAGGGATGATATGATACCAAGATTATAGCAATATGATATGGTATGTACGCAATGGAAGGTGTAGATCGATGATCACTAATGTGCACAAGTAACGTTGCCGGCAAGACTCAATGGCTAGTCTCGATAGGCAAGTGACGCAAAATGGGCTAGGGATTAACAATGCAATGGCAAGAATGAATGTACAATGATGGGATACCACGATACCAAGATGATATAGAGGTTACTGTTCTTGCTTACGGTTAGGGTATCAAAATGGTGAAGGTGGTCGATGACGAATCCTTGACGAAGTTGAGAGGTGGTGTTATTGATGTTGAAACGTTCCTAGTTAGCCGACTCACCCTAGGAAACAGAAAAACCGCAAACTCAAAATCTCAAAGGAAAATGTCAAATGGTGGTAGCGGCACTACTGCAGGATGCTGCTAACGTGACACTACGATTAGAGATGCTTTAATGAAACTGTGTGCGATGCATCAATCACAAACGGGGATGTAAAAACCGTCAGAAAAGGTGCAAAACATTTGCAATGGAGGATGCATCAAACACGGTTCACATTTTAGTTGCGTGTGCGATCTAGGGCATACGGTTCAGTCCAATGACCTATTTGTGATGAGGCGGAACAAAAGAAATGGGCAGCCTGATGAAGGCGTGTGCGATATAGAGCATACGGTTCACTCGGATGAACGGTTTGTGATTAGGCAACACAAAAGAAACGGCCAACTAGATGAAGGTGTGTGCGATATACAGCATACGGTTCACTCGGATGAACTGTTTGAGATTAGGCAACACAAAAGAAACGGTCAGCCAGATCAAGGTGTGTGAGATTGAGGGCATACGCTTCAGAAGGATTAACTGTTTGCGATTAGGCAACATAACAGAAACGGGTAAGCCAGATCAAAGTGTCTGCGATTGATGGCATACACTTCACATGGATGAACTGTTTGCGATTAGCCACAACAAATTGAGACAGTTAGATAGATCAACGTGTGTGCGCTAGACAGGCACACCCATTCTAATTAAAAGAAGCGTGTGCGACGCTAATAACGAGCGCGCACGGTTGTTGGAACAAGACGTGTGCTGACATTGCCTATTGCGGTGCACCCTATGGTGCAAACGCCACGTACGCGGCCGAGAAGGCGTACGTGCCCATGTTACGCCTTCCGGGAATAGTGTCGCACTTATAACCGTCAGTAAATTTTGAGCATGCGTCCTGTCACAATTTTTTTAGAAGAACAAGGAGGTTGCGTCCCATCACATTCCAAATTGCAAACCTGTTCACACCGATCAAAACCTATACAGTTTCCCACTTAGGAGTGTATTACTACGCGGTTATAAATACTACTACTCCAAGATGACTGCACATTCCTCCTCAACTCCTCATCCACAAAAAGTCAAAAACAAACACGTCATTCATCATCGTTCCCTTACGTCCGCCATGGCCAGCGTGAGTTCTGGGTCGAGAGATTGCCACCAGGGAGAGGCGAGCCTGGAAGCGGGAGCACGAGAGATGTCCTGCCTCGCCGCAAAAGCAGCCAACATGTGCCGCCGCACGGCCGTAGCAGCAGAAGGTCCCGCCGCGCCACCGAAGCAGCATGGAGGACCCGCCATGCCGTCGATGCAGCAGAATGGTCCGGTCATGCCGCGGAGGCAGAAGAGAAGTCCCGCCGTGCCGTGAATGCAGCAAAGATGTCCTCCCGCGTTGCGGTGGCCTGGGAAAATGCCTTGCGGGCAGGAGAGGACTCTTACAGGCGCATGCGTGTCCTCGTCCTTAGGCAGATGGATCAAATCTCCAGGTGGGAGAGGTTGCAGGATGACCTGAAAGCCTCGTTGGAACAGTCTACCGATGTCATCCTGCAACTAAATGAGAGCAATGCGAAGCTCCGGGCCGAGCGCGACCTGCTGAGGGCAAAGATCGTCGGAAGTGCGGAGTGAGGGAGTCCTGGACTAAGGGGTCCTCAGGCATCCGACCTGTTGGACATGGGCCGGACTAATGGGTTTTGAAGATACAAGACCGAAGACTCTCTCCCGTGTCCGGATGGGACTCTTCTTGGCGTGGAAGGCAAGCTTAGCGTCCAAGATATGAAGATTCCTTTCTCTGTAACTGACTTTGTACAACCCTCATCCCCTCCGGTGTCTATATAAACCGGAGGGCTTAGTCCGAAGGACAGATATAGTCATACAGGCTAGACTTCTTGGGTTTTAGCCATTACGATCTCGTGGTAGATCAACTCTTGTAATACTCATATTCATCAAGATCAATCAAGCAGGAAGTAGGGTATTACCTCCATAGAGAGGGCCCGAACCTGGGTAAACACTGTGTCCCTTGTCTCCTGTTACCATCGACCTTAGACGCATAGTTCGGGACCCCCTACCCGAGATCCGCCGGTTTTGACACCGACATTGGTGCTTTCATTGAGAGTTCCATTGTGCCGTCCTCAAGAGGTTTGATGGCCCCTTCAATCATCTACAACAATGCTGTCCAAGGAGAAGTCTTCCTCCCAGGACAGATCTTAGTGTTCGGCGGCTTCGCACTACGGGCCAACTCGCTTGGCCATCTTGAGCAGATCGACAGCTATGCCCCTGGCCGTCAGGTCAGATTCGGGAGGTTGAACTACGTCACGGATATCTGCGGAGACTTGATCTTCGACGGATTCGAGACCACGGCAGCCGCTCCTCGTCACCATGATGAACATGACTTAAATCTGTCATCGGACCATACCCAGGAGATAGCACCTGTAACTGCTCTGGCCTTAGATCCAGAGCAGATCGTGCCATCTGAAGACAGGAAGCTCAACCCGGCCATAGATGCCGCAGTCTCAGCGGCGTTAGAGCCGCACACAGACCCAACCTCGAGTGGAATCTGTGTCACCGAAGCCTCGGACTCGTTTCCGGCTATAGGTTCTGAACCATGTGTGTCCAGGTGCGTCGAGCTCGATCAGTCTTTGATCGTCGAATTCAGCTCCACGGACATTTTTCGGCACTCGCCTTTGGGCGACGTGTTAAACTCGTTAAAGGCACTATCCTTAGCGGGGGGCTCACAGTCGAATTATATCCGGTTTGAACTAGAGGCTGATGACGGAGAACTTCCCTTCCCACCCACCGCCCACTTCACAGCCACTGTCAAAGATTTAACCGACATGCTAGATTACAGCTCTAAAGACATCGACGGTATGGACGACGATGCCAATGAGGAGCAGGGCCAAAACCCGTCGTTTACTGGACGCTGGACGGCCACCTCTTCTTACGACGTGTACATGGTGGATACACCTAAAAGAACTAACGATGATGACAGAGAAGATCCAGTTGAGGATGAACCTCCTATGATACAGCCAAAACGTCGGTGTCAGCGGCCCTGTTCTAAGTCACGTCATGGAAAAGACAGCAATACTGGCACGGGGGAAAACAATACTCCGGACGATGCCGAAGATAATGAAGACCCTGTTGAGATAACTTCCGAACAGGAGGAACAGGAAAACGGGCAAGTTAGCCCTGACGAACAGGCCATAAACGACAACTCGGAGGACATTAATTATCTTCCACTCTCCGAGGATGAGGTGAGCCTTGGCAATGAGGATTTTATCGTGCCTAAGGAACCTCTCGAGCAGGAGCGCTTCAAGCGCCGGCTAATAGCCACTGCAAGGAGCCTGAAAAAGAAGCAGCAGCAGCTTCAAGCTGACCAAGATCTGCTCAACGATAGATGGAATGATATCCTAGCAGCCGAAGAATACGGCCTCAAGCGCCCAGCCAAAAGCTACCCGAAGCGCAAATTGCTACCTCAGTTCGATGATGAGGCACCGGAGCCTGTACCATCATCGCGCAATGCGGCTGACCGACCATCACATGGTCGGGATAAAGCGGCAACTCAAGCCGAACACCAACCCGCCCCACCTCATCACAAAGGCAGAGATAAACTAGCTCATGGTTATACATATGCCCTTCGGCAGGACCTAGACAGTAGATTAGGACATACCAGATCGATCTACGAATCGCGAGGACGCGTCCTCACACGCGACGATGGCCATCTATTCAGACGTGACAACCCTAGCATGCCCAGGCCAAAAACCGCAGACGGACTCCATCTGAGCTATGTCGCGATGTGGACCGATATTGAGGCGGCGCACACCCTCTTTGATTCACTGACGAAGTAATGGAGCATGAATTCCCAGAAGGGTTTAAACCCGTGAATATCGAATCATATGATGGAACAACTGATCCCGCGGTATGGATCGAGGATTTTCTTCTCCATATCCATATGGCCCGTGGAGATGACCTTCACGCCATTAAATACCTCCCACTAAAACTCAAAGGGACAGCTCGGCACTGGTTAAACAGTCTGCCCGAAAACTCTATTGGCGGCTGGGAGGATTTGGAAGACGCCTTCCATGACAACTTCCAAGGTACATATGTTCGGCCACCAGATGCCGATGACTTAAGTCACATAGTTCAACAGCCCGGAGAGTCAGCCAGGAAATTCTGGACTAGGTTCCTAACTAAAAAGAACCAGATCGTCGACTCTCCGGATGCCGAAGCCCTAGTGGCCTTTAAGCATAGCATTCGCGACGAATGGCTCACCCGCCACCTTGGTCAAGAAACTTCGAAGTCCATGGCAGCCCTCACGGCACTCATGACCTTCTTTTATGCGGGTGAGGATAGTTGGCTGGCTCATAGCAAAAACATGGCAAGCGAAGCGGGCACCTCCGATGTTAAAAACAGCAACGGCAAGCTCCGACGCAACAGGCACAAATGTCGAAGCAATGGTGACAATACCGATGACACGACAGTCAACGCCGGATTCAGTGGCTCCAAGTCCGGTCAGCGGAAGAAGCCATATAAAAGAAACAACCTGGGACCATCCAGCTCAAACCGCATACTCGATCGTCCGTGCCAGATCCATGGCACCCCAGACAAACCAGCCAATCATACCAACAGAGATTGTTGGGTTTTTAAACAGGCCGGCAAGTTAAATGCCGAGAACAAGGAGAAGGGATCGCAAAGCGAGGACGATGACGAGGAGCCCCGGCCACCGAACACAAGGGGACAGAAGAAGTTTCCCCCTCAGGTCAAAACGGTGAACATGATATACGCTACCCACATCCCCAAGAGGGAGCGCAAGCGCGCTCTCAGGGACGTCTATGCGATAGAGCCAGTCGCCCCAAAACTTAATCCATGGTCGTCATGCCCGATCACCTTCGATCGTCGGGATCATCCGACCAGTATCCATCACGGCGGTTCAGCCGCACTGGTCCTTGACGCAATAATTGATGGATTCCACCTAACGCGAGTCCTCATGGACGATGGCAGCAGCCTCAACCGTCTCTATCAGGATACAGTACACAAAATGGGCATTAATCCAACACGGATCAAGCCCACAAAGACTACCTTTAAAGGAGGCATGCCCGGTGTAGAGGCCCGCTGTACGGGCTCAATCACACTAGAGGTTGTCTTCGGATCTCCGGACAACTTCAGAAGTGAAGAGTTAATCTTCGATATCGTCCCCTTTCGCAGCGGCTATCACGCACTACTTGGACAAACCGCATTTGCTCGATTCAACGCGGTGCCACACTATGCTTATCTCAAGCTCAAGATGCCTGGACCACGCGGCGTCATAATAGTTAATGGAAACAGGGAATGCTCCCTCCGTACTGAGGAGCACACCGCTGCCTTAGCAGCAAAAGTACAGAGTGGCCTTTTCAAGCAGAACCTTAATTCGGTGGTCGAGCTCCCCGACACTGTCAAGAGAGTCCGGACTATTCCGCGGTAGGACAGCTCAGCTCGTCAAGAGCTCGACTAGCAATCTAGCCTCCGTCCCAGTCCCGACCAAGTGGCAGCATTCGTACCACGGGTACATAACTACGCACTCAAAATACCATGGGCATAGACGAAGGCATAACTATCTTGTGATCCACAGTACGGCTCGATCGAACCCGGACATGAAAGTGCGTTATATCGACTAGAGGGGGGTGAATAGGCGATTTTTATGAAAGTCTTCAGAACATGGGAGTTTTGAAGACAAACGATAAAAATAGACCTATTACCATGCAGCGGAAGGTAGACTACACTAGGCAAACCATAGTCAAGTATTCAATGAAGTGAAAGCACAAAGACTAATAGCAGCTAGGTAGTAAGGATCAGATAGGAAGATATTGTGAAGCCAAACAGAACACGCAGTCACTCAGTGAAGACAAATGATAGAGCAAACATACAATGACTTCACAAGGAGTAACAGTAAGTAACGTGAAGTGAAGATGAAACCAGTGACTCGTTGAAGACAATGATATGTTGAACCAGTTCCAGTTGCTGTGACAACTGTACGTGTGGTTGGAGCGGCTAGGTATTTAAACCTTAGGACACACAGTCCCGGACACCCAGTCCTGAACACACAGCTCAGGACACCCAGTCCTCACCGTATTATCCTTGAGCTAAGGTCACATAGACCTCGCCCAATCACTCTGGTAAGTCTTCAAGGTAGACTCCCAAACCTTCACACACTTCGTTCACTGGCAATCCACAATGTCTCTTGGAAGCTCAGAACGCGACGCCTAACCGACTGGAGGATGCACAGTCCTCAAGTGTAATAAGTCTTCAGATCACACAGAGAAGAAGACTTAAGTGATGCCCAATTCTCTCTGGCTCTGGTGGTTAGGTCTTTATCCTCGCAAGGAATTCTCTCTGAAAGGCTTCGAGGTGGGTTGCTCTCAAATGACAAAAGCCGTGCTTTCAATCTGAGCAGCTAACCATTTATGGTTGTAGGGGGTGGGCTATTTATAGCCACTTGGCAACCCGGCCTGATTTGTCCGAAATGACCCTGGGTCACTAAGGAACTGACACGTGTTCCAACGGTCAGATTTCAAACTCACACGACAACTTTACTTGGGCTACAAGCAAAGCTGACTTGTCCGACTCTGGACAAGATTCGCTCTCATTGTCTTCACTCGAAGACATAGGTTTTTGGTTTAGGCATCACTTCAGTCATTCTGACTGGTTCTCTTGGACCCCACTTAACAGTACGGTGGTTCATATGACTGAACACAAAAGAAAAAGAACTACAAAAGATCTAAGTCTTCGAGCTCCATAGGCTTCATATCGTGTCTTCTCTTGTCATAGTCTTCAATGTGAATATCTTCATATACCACCTTTGACTTCAATGTCTTCATACATTTTTAGGGGTCATCTCTGGTAGTAAAACCGAATCATGAGGGACTTCTACCTGTGTTATCCTGCAATTCTCACAAACACATTAGTCCCTCAACTAGGTTTGTCGTCAATACTCCAAAACCAACTAGGGGTGGCACTAGATGCACTTACAATCTCCCCCTTTTTGGTGATTGATGACAAACTAGTTGAAGTTTTCAACGGGGAATATAATCTGTGAAACTGTAAAGGATAAGGAATTGTCTTCATAAGTTGCAAGGGCTCCCCCTGAAGATGTGCATATTAGTTAATTTGCTTTTGGAATGCAAATGCACATGGCAGGTGGTACTTGTGGAGATCCACTTAAACTTATGATGACAATCCACTATGCATGTGAAAGTATATGAAGATAATGCCATGCATAATGGAAAATGGACGTCTGCAGAATGAGTTGAGTGCGGAATTTATCGTCGCACATGCGGAATTTATCTTCGCAAAACAAGGTGGCAAATAAGTAGTAGACGACCATCTAGTTTAAGTGTTACAACTCATAAGAACCAAATGTAGCAAAAAAACGAGAGTTGTAAGCACGAAGCAAAATATAAGGCACCCGCCCATATGAACCCGCTTGAAGACTATCAATCTCATATGCTTCTCCCCCTTTTGTCAGTAATGACCAAAAAGGTTTGAAGACATAGAGCCTCTACTCGTTCCCATGAGGAGTAGGTGAAGTAGCAGGGTTGTTGGTGTTGTTTGGCGGTGCAGAAGAGCTTGGAGGTGCTGAAGGAGGTGGCGGTGAAGTAGCATCGTCTTCTTCTTCAATAATTCTGGCAGTGACTATGGCAGCAGAGGAAGAGAACTCAGAGTCTTCAAGGGATGGAGTTCCTAGTAGCACAGCCCTTCGAGGAGGTGTGGAGTCAAACTTGAATCTCTTAGTGAAGCCATCCTCTTGAAGATCAGCTTCAGAAAGCATCATCGTTAGCCCTTTCCATGTGCAGCGACAGGTTTCATGGGCAACGAAAATATTCTTGGTGGCAAGATTTCGAGTGTGATTAACATCCACCAAGAGGCTTTTCATCTGACGCTTCAGCCAGTCATGATGCCTATCTTGTTTCTGATGTAGAGCCACAAGAAGCTCTCGGTCGTTGAGAACACGAGTGCGCTTCTTGGGTCTTGGAGCAGTGGTACTGTCAGTGGCTTCAGTGGAAGCAGGGTGTGGTGCACGTGTAGTGCCAGCCAAAGGATACACCCGAGAAACTGCTTCAACGCCTTCAACGTTCTGCATAAAACTCTGATGTTCTGCATTCTGAAGACTTAGAGGTTGCTTGGCAGGCTCAGAATATATGGCTTCAGTAGACATGTCCACATCAGGCAAGAAGATCCGATGGTTGCGGGCTGAGGGCTGATAAGAGATGGCGGAGTGTAGCTTGATCAGCCGCATGACCCAAGGGGCGTAGAACTTCAAATCAAACAGATCAATGCCTGATGCAGCAAGTTGGCGTATGAAGAAGTCCTGTGCATTGAAGCATTTTCCATGAAGTATATAGAAGACCAAAGTCTTCATTGCACCCTGAAGCTTGGCATTTGGAGAGTGCCCTTTGATAGGCCAGAGAGTTTGCCTGATGATGTGATAGATGGTTCTGGGCAGGTACTCAAGGTCTTCAATGAAGAACTCTGTGGGATACGCAGCATCTTGGGGCAATGGCTTCATCATGCTGAGCATTTGACTCATATTAGGTTCTGGCCGCTGAAAGATGCTCTCAATAGCTTCAGCATGCAGCTGACAGCCTTGCTCGAAGAGATCGCCAGGAGTGGGCAAGCCAATGAGCTCAATGATGTCAAATGCATTGGCTTCGTGATGAACGTTGCCAGTCATCCACTCCAGGACACAAGTCTTCAGATCTCTGCTGTATCCTTTGATGTGAAGTGTGGCATAGAATTGTAGCAGCAGATCTTCATTCCAATGCTCTTCAGCAGTAACAAATTGCAGCAGACCCACTTGCTTGAAGCAATCCAACGCTTCTTCTAGATAGGGCAGACCAGCTATAGCTTCAACGTCAAGGCGCTTGTGTGGGAAGATGCGTCCTTGGTTGTAAAGAATGCAAGAGTAATAGCTTCGCTCAGGATAGCTCCAGAACCGATCAGATGA
The DNA here is from genome assembly GCF_018294505.1 of Triticum aestivum. Taxonomy (NCBI): domain Eukaryota; kingdom Viridiplantae; phylum Streptophyta; class Magnoliopsida; order Poales; family Poaceae; genus Triticum; species Triticum aestivum. The sequence goes on from NC_057797.1 coordinate 330,310,675, forward strand.
TATCCGTTCCCTTGAGTAGGGGTTCCTGGAGCTGTTGAAGAACGTGTTGTCTTCCCTGAAGCCATTGATGTTGAAGGAGCCAGGTGCTGATGCAGGACCTGGAAACCTTGGCAGTCTTGGGATTGGCTTCTGGACCTGAGGCCTGTGCTCAACATGATAGTTGAATTGGGGACCGGCAGCAGACTCGGGAACAGAAGTGGCGGGATCAGTGGCTTCGCTGTCTTCTGAAGCTTTTGCTGGGGAGGGCTCCACATTAGCTTCGTTGTTGGTTGTGGCAGCCTCAAGATTTTCATCCTCCACTTGACTAGCTGGAGGGTCAGTCACATGCACGTTCTCCTAGAGAACTGCTTCTTGGTGGAGCAGGGGAGTGGGATCTTGTGGTACTTCTTCTTCTGTGGCTGATGCAGCCGGAATGTCTTCAGCATAGACTTGAGGCCTTGGACCTTTGCGAAGCCTGCGGAACGCAGATGACGCCTGTGGAATTGGAGTGGGCTGGGCCTCATAGTCTTCTTCCTCTTGTGGGCGATCCGCCCATGAAGCATCCTGTGCAATTGGCGTCAGTGGACGACCAATGCTGATGAGTTTGCTGTTTTCTAACTGAGGAAGGACTGCATCATCTTCTACATTGTCATGATGACCAATGTCTTCAGCAGCGATGGGATCAGCTGCTGGAATGTCTTCAGCTTCAGGAGCCTCTGTGAAAGCAGGCTCATGAACCGTCAGTTGACGTTCTGCTTCAGGATGAACCATAGAAATGGGTTCAACTATCAAGGGCTCTGTGGGAGCAGCCCGAGCTTTCTTGGTTTTTCGCTTTTTCTTGGTGGGGGCAGTAGGAGAGTCTTCAGAGTGTTTCCTCTTCATGGCTTCAGCCTCAGCAGTTCTTGTCTTCTTGAGCTCTGAAGCTGTTGACCTGCTCTTTGGCTTCGAGCCAGTCATTCTTGTTGGGAAGACAATCGAAACTGCTTCTTGCCTTGGTGCATTAGATTCAGCCGTAGCAGGCTTCTTCTTCTTCTTTGCGGCCATCCTGGGGTCGATGCCAGGACACCCAAGTGCCTTGCGCTTCTCAGCCTCATTATAGGCTTGCACACATCTGTCAGCCAGAGTCTTCATGCGCTCACGCGAACCCTGAGCTTCTGCACGCTTCTTCACAAAGGCTTCCTTGAGCTCATGCATCATTGTCTTGAAGTTCTTCACTTCTTGCACGCTGAGCTTGGCCATATGCTTCTTGAACTGAGCCTTTTCATAGTCAATCTTCTACTTCAGCTCAACAACGCGCTGGGCAATAGCAAGTTCTGAAGCAATGGCGCCTTGGAAGGCGACACTGAGGCCAATGGGTAGCTGCAGATCTTCAAAGCTGATGTTTGGCGTGTCAAACCACTCGTCAATGAAGTTGTGGATGATGGTGACATCAAAGAGAGGCAGATCATTGAAGATTTCTGCTTCTTCTTTGCTCTTGATGAGTTGCTCAAGAGTGTCATCTGCAAGATCTTCATCACTTGACAGATCAATGTCGTCGTTGCGTAGAATGGTAGCAGCTGCTAGCTCTTTGCCAGTGTGAAACAGAGGCATCTTGGCCTTCTGGGGCCTTGAGACAGGTGATAAGTCTTCAGACTGCACACTGTCTTCAGGAGGTGCAGTTGCCAATGGCTTCGCCCTTGAGATTTTTGGTGAAGGGGCCGGCTTTGAAGCTTTTGGCTTCTTCAACTGCTTTGGCTTCGGCACTTCAGGCGCGTCATCAGACTCAGTGTCAGCTGTAGGCTCATTCACTGCAGTCCCTTGAACCAATATGTAGGTGATGAGGCCTTCAAGGTTGGCGAAAGGGCCGATGACATTGGGTTCTGCATGTTGTGTGCCATCTGCCCTTGGAGATGAGGGACCAGGGTTGAAGTCTAACCCAAAAGTCTTCTTGTTCTGCTTCGCTGAGTTCTGAGCAAACTGGAAGTTGCGCTTGAACAGATTGTCGTCACGACACAATAGCAGTGACGACGAGTGTGCATCAGCAGGCTGTGGTCCATGGACCATGCATGGATAGAAGCCTTGAGCAATGGCTTCATCTCTGGACCTGGGTAGAAGATTCTTGAATAGGATGTCTCCCCACGGTCTCTTGATGGTGCTTTTCTCAACATACTCCTGGGTCACAAATCTGTATTTAAACCATTGTTCTGCCCAATATCTTCGAATCCATTGGATTCGGGTCTTGCACTGACTGTAATCCTCTTCAGGATCTGTCTTGTACATTTCTGAGAGTTCATCTGGCAGATCTCTGGAGGTCTCACCACGACGCTTTCTTCCACCCTTCCTTGCTGCTTTCTCTGAAGCCATAAACTTTAACTTGAAAGGCTTCAAGACGTTCAAAGGCTTCAAAGGTTTTCGTTTGCTGGACCAACAGGAACTGGCTTCGGGAGAATTTAGGTGATGCTGTAAGAATTCTGCAAATGAATGTAGACTATGAGAACCAAAGGATTCTCCCACGGACATGTACCTGTGACAGCATTAAGATGCGAGGGAAGGGGAAGAGGTCATATGCATTCTCAGAAGATTTTGAAGATAAATCAGGTTAGAAGACATTGACCTCATCGTGCGAAGACATTCACTCATAGATAAGAAGTTGGTTCCAGATTTGTACGAATCCACAGATCAGTACAAGTGAGGAATCTAACTACTTTGTTAAGCACAAGTGAATATACTAGGCATTTTTATGAGATGCCGTATGAGAGAGATTTAGCTTGTGTGAACAAAAACTGCTTGTGGTAGAAAGTGACAGATCAATAGGATCAACGGTGCTGTAAAAAGGGAGTTTTATTTACCACACTGGGAACTGCTAGACGAAGTGGGAGATGAGGCAGAGCAGTTCGATCCTCCGTGCCCTAACTTGGCGACGGAGGACACCTACGGCGACGGCGGAGAGGACGATGTCCGCGGTCGGCGTGAAGACGGCGTCGGAGAGGTTGCGGCAGCGAAGCGCTTCGTCACCGGCGACGTCGAGAGCTAGTGGTGGCGCTAGGGTTCGTGCGAGGGTGGAAGAAGAGATAATGACCGCTGTGAGTGTGTATTTATCGGCACATGGGCGGCACTGTGCTATTACACAGGTGCCCTGGCGATTCGCATTTGGGGAACACATGGCCATTATGCGGAATTTTGGGGTTTGTTCCACGTCCCATGCACGCCTGGATTGTCGGGTGGTTGTTCCTACTTCTCCGGAATTCATGTGGAGGAATGAGCATTGAAAACGGACTTAATGGTTGTCTCTGTATCTTCTGCTGACAAGGACGCAGAGAAGACATTCGATAGTTTCAATAGAATGCATATGACTTGGAGAGATAGAGTTTGAGATAGAAAGCATAGAGAAGTTAGGGTCCGATCACATTCACTTAGTTCAAAAGATTCAACACGAAGGCATAGATATAAGTGAATGCTGTAGAGGACAGAATACTAGCATATATATATATATATAATCAACATAGTGAAGATAATAATAAAAATATGTTGAGATCGAAGCCAAACCAAATGTGATGATGAGGACATCAATACAATTGTTACACCCACAGCCCCTGCTGCTATACATACTGGACCAATTACTAGAGCTCGTGCACGCCAATTAAATTACCAGGTACTTTCGTTTCTTGGTAATGATTCTAATGTTCATGAGAATATGATGCTGCCTAAATTGGATACATTTGTTTTGCTTACAAATGAAGGGCCTAGCTTGGAGAAGGATGAACATTGGAGCAAGAACAAGCATGGAGATGATGGCATGCGCAAGGGGAACAAGAACGGAGTTACAAGTGATGATTTCAGGACTTTGAAGCCACCATAATGGGTGCATGAAGCCTTGGATGAAATATACAAGATGCCACTTCATAAATTTCGTCCCGAGGCTATTTTAGGTGCTGCGTCACCTTATTATTGGGCCAGGCCCATGTAATTTCGAAATACATAAGTATAGGCTATTTTTAGAGTCCGTATGTGTGGGGAAACAAGAGATAGGGTTGATTTCGGACCCCTCCACCAAGGGCCACGAAATTCCCCCCTCTTCCTCCATATATACAGCCCTTAGGGCATCGTTTAGACTTTGGGTTTTGTTTAGATTAAAAGTTCGCCATAGCTGCAACTTCGCGTACTTCGTTTGTGTTCAACGACCAGACAAAGGCGTCACAGAACCCCACCTTGATTAATAAAGCTTTCATCTTATATTCGCAATATCCAGATTGCAATCTCAGTTTCTTGCTTGTTCTTCGTTTGCTTGCAGGAAACAGACCCTCGTGGTCAGGTTGATCGTGCTCCGGCGTGGTCAATAACCTCTCGTAGTTGGTTTAGTGATTGCTAAGGCGCGACGTCCTCGCACGTTCGTAGTCGGATCGTCAAAGTCAACTGCCACCAAAGCAATATCCATCATCTCATCGAAAGACGGGACACCTTTGCCTCTATCATTAATAGAGCTAATAAAGCAAAACAGGAGACAAATAAGAGTGAAAATCAGATTGTGGCAAAAGAATTTGTGCACCAAATGAAGCCTAAAAATAAACCATCTACTGTTGTTTCTGAAATTAAATTGAAAAGTGCATGTTTACTTGCCACCAAATCTGATATTGATGAGCTAGATTTTAGCAAATCTGTTTGCTTTGCTTTTGTGTGCAAAGAGGTATTATTTTCATTCGAGGACGTGCCTTCCTCTTTGCCCCCTGTTGTCACTAACATTTTGCAGGAGTTCGCTGACGTCTTTCCACAAGACGTGCCACCGGGATTACCACCTATTCGAGGGATTCAGCATCAAATTGACTTAATTCCCGGTGCTTCGCTACCCAACTGTGCTCCATACCGTACCAATCCAGAGGAGACGAAGGAGATTATGCGTCAAGTACAAGAACTGCTCGACAAAGGTTATATACGCGAATCCCTTAGTCCTTGTGCTGTTCCTATCATTTTAGTGCCGAAAAAGGATGGTATGTCGCGTATGTGCGTTGATTGTAGAGGCATTAATAATATTACTATTCGTTATCGTCATCCTATTCCTAGGCTAGATGATATGCTTGATGAATTGAGTGGCTCTACAATATTCTCCAAAGTTGATTTGTGTAGTGGATACCATCAAATTCGTATGAAATTGGGTGATGAATGGAAAACAACATTTAAAACTAAGTTTGGATTATATGAGTGGTTAGTCATGCCTTTTGGGTTAACTAATGCACCTAGTACTTTCATGAGGTTAATGAACGAAGTTTTATGTGCTTTCATTGGACGATTTGTGGTAGTTTACTTTGATGACATATTGATTTATAGCAAATCTTTGGAGGAACATTTGGAACATTTATGTGCTGTTTTTATTGCTCTACGTGATGCACATTTGTTTGGAAACCTTGGAAAGTGCACCTTTTGCACCGACCGAGTATCTTTTCTTGGCTATGTTGTTACTCCACAGGGAATTGAAGTTGATAAAGCCAACATTGAAGCTATTGAGAGTTGGCCGCAGCCCAAAACGGACACACAAGTGAGGAGTTTCCTTGGCCTCGCTGGTTTCTATAGGCGTTTTGTGAGAGATTTCAGCACCATTGCTGCACCTCTCAACGAGCTTACAAAGAAGGATGTGCCTTTTGTTTGGGGTACCGCACAGGAAGAAGCCTTCACGGTATTGAAAGATAAGTTGACACATGCTCCTTTACTCCAACTTCCTAATTTCAATAAGACTTTTGAGCTTGAATGTGATGCTAGTGGAATTGGATTAGGAGGTGTGTTATTACAAGATGGAAAACCTGTTGCATACTTTTCTGAAAAATTGAGTGGGCCTAGTCTGAACTATTCTACTTATGATAAAGAATTATATGCTCTTGTTCGGACCTTAGAAACATGGCAACATTATTTACGGCCCAAGGAATTTGTTATACATTCTGGTCATGAACCTTTGAAACACATTAAAAGTCAAGCAAAACTGAACCGTAGACATGCTAAATGGGTTGAATTCATTGAGACTTTCCCTTATGTCATTAAACACAAGAAGGGTAAAGAAAATGTTATTGCTGATGCCTTGTCTCGTCGTTATACTATGCTTTCACAACTTGACTTTAAAATATTTGGTTTGGAGACCATCAAAGATCAATATGTTCATGATGCTGAATTTAAAGATGTATTGCAGAATTGTAAGGAAGGGAGAACTTGGAACAAGTTCGTTATTGACGATGGATTTGTGTTTCGTGCTAACAAGCTATGCATTCCAGCTAGCTCCGTTCGTCTTTTGTTGTTGCAGGAGGCGCATGGAGGAGGATTAATGGGACACTTTGGCGTCAAGAAGACGGAGGATATACTTGCTACACATTTCTTTTGGCCAAAGATGAGACGGGATGTTGAGTGTTTTGTTGCTCGCTGCACTACATGTCAAAGAGCTAAGTCACGACTCAATCCTCATGGTTTATATATGCCTTTGCCTGTACCTAGTGTTCCTTGGGAGGATATATCTATGGACTTTGTTTTAGGTTTACCTCGAACAAAGAAGGGGAGGGATAGCATATTTGTTGTCGTGGATAGGTTCTCGAAAATGGCACACTTTATACCATGTCATAGAAGCGATGATGTTGTTAATGTTGCTGATTTGTTCTTTCGTGAAATTATTCACTTACATGGTGTGCCAAATGCTATTGTTTCAGATCGTGATACTATATTTCTTAGCCACTTTTGGAGATGTTTATGGGCTAAGTTGGGGACTAAGCTGCTTTTTAGTACTACTTGTCACCCCCAAACTGATGGACAAACTGAAGTAGTCAATAGAACATTGTCTACTATGCTTAGGGCTGTTTTGAAGAATAACAAGAAAATGTGGGAAGAATGCTTGCCTCATATTGAATTTGCTTATAAGCGTTCATTGCATTCTACTACTAAGATGTGCCCTTTTGAAATTGTTTATGGTTTCCTACCTCGTGCACCTATTGATTTGTTGCCTCTTCCATCTTCAGAGAAGGTTAATTTTGATGCTAAAGAATGTTCTGAATTGATTTTAAAAATGCATGAGTTAACTAAGGAAAACATTGAGCGTATGAATGCTAAATATAAACTTGCTGGAGATAAGGGTAGAAAACATGTTGTGTTTGCGCCTGGAGATCTTGTTTGGTTACATTTGCGTAAAGATAGATTTCCTAATCTGCGCAAATCAAAGCTAATGCCACGTGCTGATGGTCCTTTTAAGGTGTTAGAGAAAATAAATGATAATGCATATAAACTTGAGCTACCTGTAGATTTTGGGGTTAGTCCCACTTTTAACATTGCAGATTTGAAGCCTTATTTGGGTGAGGAAGATGCGCTTCCGTCGAGGACGACTTCGTTTTAAGAAGGGGAGGATGATGAGGACATCAATACCATTGTTACACCCACAGCCCCTACTGTTACATATACTAGACCAATTACTAGAGCTCGCGCACGCCAATTAAATTACCAGGTACTTTCGTTTCTTGGTAATGATTCTAATGTTCATGAGATTATGATGCTGCCTAAATTGGATACATTTGTTTTGCTTACAAATGAAGGGCCTAGCTTGGAGAAGGATGAACATTGGAGCAAGAACACGCATGGAGTTGATGGCATGCGCAAGGGGAGACGGAGTTACAAGTGATGATTTCAGGACTTTGAAGCCGCCATAAGGAGTGCATGAAGCCTTGGACGAAATATACAAGATGCCACTTCATAATATTCATCCATAGGCTATTCTAGGTGCTGCGTCACCTTATTAATGGGCCAGGTCCATGTAATTTCGAAATACTTAAGTATAGGCTATTTTTAGAGTCCGTATGTGTGGGGAAACAAGAGTTAGGGTTGGTTTCGGACCCCACCCTCAAGGGCCACGAAATTACCCCCTCTTCCTCCATATATACAGCCCTTAGGGCGTCGTTTAGACTTTGGGTTTTGTTTAGATTAAAAGTTTGCCATAGCTGCAACTTCGCGTACTTTGTTTGTGTCCAACGACCAGACCAAGACGTCACAGAACCCCACCTTGATCAATAAAGCTTTCATCTTATATTCGCAATATCCCGATTTCAATCTCAGTTTCTTGCTTGTTCTTCGTTTGCTCGCAGGAAGCAGACCCTCGTGGTCAGATTGATCATGCTTTGGCATGGTCAATAACCCTCGGAAGTTGGTTTAGCGATTGCTAAGGCGCGACATCTCACACGTTCGTAGTCGGATCGTCAAGGTCGACTCCCACAGAAAACGATAGCCACCATCTCATCGAAACATCGGGACACCTTAGCCTCTATCACCTACGGACTACAACCCTCCGGTTTATATAGGCACCGGATAGGGTTAGGGTTACACAGAGTCGGTTACAATGGTAGGAGATCTTGAATATCTGCATCGCCAAGCTTGCCTTCCACGCCAAGGAAAGTCCCCTCCGGACATGGGACGAAGTCTTCAATCTTGTATCTTTATAGTCCTGGAGTCCGGCTGAAGGTATAGTCCGGCTACCCGAACACCCCCTAATCCAGGACTCCCTCAGTAGCCCCCGAACTAGGCTTCAATGATGACGAGTCCGGCGCGCAGATTGTCTTCGGCATTGCAAGGCGGGTTCTTCTCCAAATTCTGTGTACCTGCAGGAATAATGTCCGATTTTTGTAATGTAGCGCTCCTTGGCTTCCACGCCCAATAATGGCCGTCTTCCACGTGTCAAACGAATGCGAGAAGCCGGGGCGTTTTTACATCCACACCCCTAGCCGCATAAACAAGCCGCCTATTTAACGGGATGGGGATTCAAATCCAAACCACACCTTCTCCTCTCCGCGAGTAATCATCAGAGCGCCTCCAGCAAAGGTCCATTCCAACATGGCCAGCCGTCGCAGCTCCTCCCCTCGCCCTTCCAGTCCTAAACCCGGAGACTGGGAGAGTTGCTCCGTCCCGCACAGCGAGTTAGTGTCGCTTCAGGCCAAGGGATTTCTCCCTCAGGCTTATATGGTCCCGGTCCTAGCCGGACTCGCCAACTATAATGGCGGAAAACAAGCGGAGAGCACCCCCAATCCCTCTAAGGGAGAGCGGGTGTGCTTCGTCCCTTATCTAATAAGGGGACTGGTATTTCTAGTTCATCCGTTTCTCCATGGGCTTCTGGAGTTCTACAGCCTCCAGCTGCACAATCTCACGCCCGCCTCTATATTGCATATCGCGGGCTTCGTCGCCCTTTGCGAGCTATTTTTGGGTGTTGAGGCTCATTTCGCGCTGTGGAAGAGGATATTCTGCCTGGTGCCCCGTTCTCAAGAGGGGTCTATATATCAAGTGGGCGGAGCCGAAGTGTGGTGCATCGCCGGGACCGGATACCTATCCGGGACCCCAAAGAAGGTGTCCGAGGACTGGCCTTCGAAATGGTTTTATATAGATGATGTCCCGCTACCGGACCCTATCCGGGTCGGTCTCCCTGAGTTCAGCAATGCTCCATTAAAGAAACGCTTGAGCTGGCGTCCGTGGAGCTCTCAGAGAGAAAGCAACAGAGACGTCCTTTACCTGATGGGCCGGATAAGACTATTGGCTCATTCCGGACTAACCATGATTGGAGTCATGGCTGCATGCATCATGCGGGGGGTGCAGCCGCTTCAATATAGAGGCCACCCCATGTGGGATTTTAACGGGGAGGATGACGCCACCCGTTACGGTCGTAAGGGGCCAGCCTCAGCTGCCGCTCTAGTAAAGATCTTATCCTCTTTGTACAAGGGAGAAGAGGAGGAATTCCGCTGCGTCAACCCGCAGGGCGGATTTACTATGTACAACCCTCCAAGTTGGGTTAGTGGACAATTGTGCTTGCTCGTTCGTTTTATATTCCCATGATTAAATATATAGTCTAACGACTTCAATGCAGGAACTGCGTCAGGAGGTAAAGGATATAAACAATCGTCCTCCACAGCCCGAGGATCCAGAACGGTCCCTCGATCCGGACTCCGAAGAGGATCCAGACATGTCGGTGGAGCTTATTGACGGGGTGTTCCATCAGCTAAGCAAGGATAACACCTTGGTGGCCATTATGGCTGATTACCCAGGGTTAATCCCGGCCTCCCAGGTGACAGAGACCGGAGCCTCATTCCCTTGAGAAGGATTCCATTCTCATGTATTTCAGTTTTTCTGAAGACAACCGCGTTTTGCAGGGGAGATTTTCGAGGCGGGAGGCCGAACCTGCGGCGGCTAGCCAACGAGGGGCAGCAGGGCCCCGTGGGGTAAAAAGGAATATGGTCCGGACTGAGATGCTGGCGCAAAGGTATAGCGCACCCTCTTCTTCCCTGGTGTTATTCCTTCAGGGCATATTAACGTTCGTGCTATCTTCAGAACGAAGAGACCTCGCCGGACTACATCCGGAGAGGTTGCCAATCGCGCCTCCACCAGCCAGGCTCCAACACCCGGCCTGGAAGCGAGGCGGGCACAAGGCGCGCACCGGACGCTCCTCCGACAGAGGATGCGGATAGGTTGTCTGCCACAAATTCTGAGGTGGAGAGTGCCATGAACCACAGGCGTCGTCGGACAGTTCTTCGCGACGCTTGTTTCTCCCAAGAGGCATTAGATGCCTTTAGTTCGGGAGATGCGTACCTCCGTGCCGCACAAAATGGTTTAGCCAGAGCCACGGAGCAGTATGTAAAAGACATACGGGTAAGAAAATTTTGGTTAAATATATATATACCAGTAGCCCCCGAGACTTGAAACAGTTAGAGTAACTGATTTAAGGATCATTTGTTATGCAGGTTCTTATAGAGAAGAATACCGTACTGTCCCAGGAGCTAGAAGAGTGCAAAGCCCAACTGGAGGCCGCACTAGCCGCGGCAGGGGAGCCCAAAGAGACCCCCTCTGGTAAGATACACTTCGAAAGATTAGTATTTTGCGGCGTGGGTGCAAATCTGACAAATCATATTGCAGATGGCGCCGGACTCGATCCGGATAGACAACAACTCTTACGCTGGCTAAAGGCCGGTGAGAGTATGCTGACAAAGGTGAGGTGAGAGAAGAATGATCTTCAGGATGCCAACACCAAGCTGGACGTTGAACTTAAAGATGTTCGTGGCCAGCTGTCGGACTCCACTAAGGAGAATCAGCGGCTTCGACGCGGCATATTTAGTAAGTGCTTAAGCGAATCTTTTGAAAAAAGAGTTCGGCGAGGAAGTTGACTAACAGAGTAATGTCTGTAGGTATGCTAACAGGTCGTCCTGCAGAGGAGATGCCCGGTTCTATGGCTGACCTTCTTCCCGAGCTATTGCAACTGCACGAGCGAGTTCGGCAGGCAATGCGAGGCATTTCCCAAGCCTTATGGCCGTCCCACTCTATGCCCGAGGGCCTTTGAGAGCTTGCGGAGAAGCTTAAGGGAGCTCGGCGGCGCTTCCGGTTGTGGAAGATATCGGCCTACCGGCAAGGTGCTAGGGAGGCCTGGGCCATGGTGAAGACCCGGTTTACGAGGTCTGACCCAAACCACATGGCTGAAGTCGGACCTGTGGGGCCTGATGGGAAGGAGATCCCTGCAAGCTTAGTATACGGCCAAGTAGAATTGGCCGCAAAGTATTCCCAACAGGACTGTAAATTAGACAACCTGTTAGATGGTATAGAAGAGGAATACAATCAGTCAGAGTGACTATGTAATTGTTAATTGACATGTGTAATGCCTTCTAGCCGGATTGTAGATCATTTGTCATTGCCGACCTTTTCGCTTCTACCTCGGGACCTGACGGTCCGGAGTGTGTCCGAATACCCTACCGGTTATGTACGAACCGGGGTATGCATGGAGACCAGGCGTAGGGGTCATTAGTGCTTTATCAAACAAGTGCCCAACTAGTTATGTTATATTACATGGTTAGTAAGAAACATCTTCCAGAGAGAATAGTCCCGTTAGGGGTTCCTTTCTCTGGGAGGCATGCCCTAAAGTGCATGTCCGGACTGCAAATGCAGGAAAATCATCTGGGGGCATGTATATAAATAAGTAAAAAAGGTCGTCTTTTAGTTCACCGACCGAATATTCCCTTAAGAACGCTAGCTTTCGGTTTCACCAAGTCTAAGGTACACATCCGGCTGATCCGGCAGTAACAATCGCAGAGGTGCTCCCTTTACCGCCTAGCCGAACAATCGAGAACATAGGGGTAAGCACAGGAGCCAGGCAACCCAGCTTGGCCAAAACTTAAGTCATATCGATGCATATAATGGTGAAAAAAAGGTACATGCGGAAGTTTGACGCATGGGTTGGGCGTGAAGCCCATATAAATAAGCTTCTGTTAAAGAAGCCCCCAGGTTTAATTGGCGTGGGTAGCGCGTCGCTTGATGAGCCTTTAAGGGCTATAAGAGAAAAGAGGGGAAGGAGAGAAATGTAAGACAGAAAACGTAAAAATGGACAGAGGAAGGAGACAAACATAGAGTCCGGCGCTAGGCATAGAATCTTCGGAGACGGGCGGCGTTCCATGGGTTTGGCTCGAGTCGGTTATCCAACGCATCTTGCAGGCGGTACGCTCCACCAGTCAGGACTTGGTCGATTATGAATGGACCTTCCCACTTGGGCTTGAGTTGGTCCTTTTTCTTATCCGGCAGGCGTAGAACTAGTTCGCCAACATTGTAATTTTTGGCCCGTACTTCTTTGCTTTGATATCTTCGAGCCTGCTGTTGATAAAATGCGGAACGGGCTTTTGCCACGTCACGCTCCTCCTCCAAGGCGTCCAAGTTGTCCTGCTGATCAAGCTCGGCTTCTCTTTCTTCGTACATGCGCACTCGAGGTGAGTCATGAATTATGTCGCAGGGCAAAACTGCCTCTGCGCCGTACACCATAAAGAATGGTGTATATCCGGTGGTGCGATTCGGTGTGGTCCGCAGCACCCAGAGTACGGAGTCGAGCTCCTCGACCCAGTGTGTGTTAGATTCCTTGAGGGACCGCACTAGTCTGGGTTTAATGCTGCTCATGATAAGACCATTTGCACGTTCGACCTGGCCGTTAGTTTGTGGGTGATAGACGGAAGCATAGTCGAGCTTGATGCCCATGTTTTTGCACCATAGTTTTACCTCGTTGGAGGTGAAGTTTGCGCCGTTATCAGTGATGATGCTATGTGGGACACCGTAATGGTGTACAACCCTGGATATGAAGTCTATCACAGGTCCAGATTCGGCCGTCTTAACAGGCTTGGCTTCTATCCATTTGGTGAACTTATCCACCATGACCAGTAAGTATTTTTTCTTGTGGGTTCTGCCTTTAAGGGGTCCAACCATGTCAAGCCCCCAGACCGCGAAGGGACAAGTGATGGGGATAGTTCGGAGGGCAGTGGGTGGCATATGGCTTTGGTTTGCAAAAAGCTGGCAACCGACGCATCGTTGGACTAAGTACTGAGCGTCTGCTTGGGCCGTCGGCCAGTAAAAGCCCGTACAGAAAGCCTTGCTTACAAGGGACCGAGCTGCAGCGTGGTGGCCACCGAGTCCGGCATGAATTTCAGCCATCAAGTTCCGCCCTTCCTCTTCGGAGATGCACCTTTGAAGGACTCCGGTAGTGCTTTTCTTATAAAGCTCTCCCTCATGGACTTTATAGGCTTTAGATCGCCGCACTATGCAGCGTGCCTCGTTTTGCTCCTCTGGGAGTTCCTGCCTAGTAAGGTAGGCTAGGAACGGTTCTGTCCACGGGGCGATGACCGCCATTATTACGTGGGCTGAAGGTGTAATTTCGGTGGCCGAGCCTCCAATTATGTTAGATTGTTCGGCGTCAAGTGGTGCAGTTAGGTCCGGGCTGTTATCTGCGGGTTCCCCCTCCCATGCTATGGATGGCTTGAATAGTCTTTCTAAAAAGATGTTGGGCGGGACTGCATCGCGTTTTGCTCCAATGCGTGCCAGGACATCCGCTGCCTGATTGTTTTCTCGGGCTATATGATGAAACTCCAACCCTTCGAACCGAGCTGACATTTTTAGGACAGCGTTGCGGTAAGCTGCCATTTTTGGATCCTTGGCGTCAAAGTCTCCGTTTTTTGGGATATCGCGAGGTTCGAGTCCCCGCATACCTCTAGGCGTTGAATGCCCATGGATACTGCCATCCGGAGACCATGTAGGAGGGCCTCATATTCGGCTGCATTGTTGGAGTCCGTGTACATGATCTGGAGCACATATTGAACTGTGTCTCCTGTGGGGGACGTCAAGACGATGCCAGCCCATAGTCCGGCCAACATTTTGGAGCCGTCGAAATGCATGATCCAGTTTGAATATGCGCCGTACTCTTCAGGGAGCTCGGCCTCCGTCCATTCTGCGACGAAGTTGGCCAAAACTTGCGATTTAATAGCTCTGTCACACCCTAGCTAGTTCATGCATTAGAGTGTTGCATCATGTCTATTCTTTCATCAGAAACCTGAAATGGGGATGACAGAACCCCCAGCCCCCTCTGAAACCAACTAGGGTTTACTAAAAACTTTTTCAATGAACCTGAAATGCCCTTCTAAAATGCCCATCATTTTTGTCTTGGTTCAGAACCTCTGCCAAAAGTGATGCACATTTTCCTAGGTCATCTTAGGGTCTTTGAATTAAATCATAGATATTTGAATTTGGGCATTTAAAATTATATAAAATATTCAGATGCTCAAATATCTCCAACCTAAAATGTTTCATGTTGAAAATAATCCAACTATGGACCAGGAGTAGTTTGGTGATTTTAGGAGTTGCCTAAGTATTTTTAATAATTCAACAAAGTTGCAGAAGTATTAAAAAACAGAAAACAGGAAAACTTACCTGGCGCCCAGCACCCGGCCCACCTGCCGGCCCAGCCCAGCGCCGCGCCAGCGAGCTGCTTGCCGGCCAGGCAGGCAGGCAGGTGCCCAACGGCGACCGCAGCGCGCGCCACGTAGCTGGCCGTCGCCCTGCTTCACCTCCTCGCCTCGGGGCTGGATGGATGAACTCCACGCCGTGTCGTGAACCTCCAGGACACCTCCATTCTCCCCCAACCCCTCTCTCTCTCGCTCCCCCGCCATGGCCGACGCCATCGCCGCCACCCCCTCGCCGTAGCCACGCCCTCCGTCAACCCCACGCCGTGCCGCCGTGTCCAAGAGCTCCGCCACCCTCCTCTCCTTCGAGCAAGCTGAGCCCCGAGCGCTCGCAAGGCCCGAGTCCACCGCATCGACCTCGACCGAACCGCCGTCGCCGGAGATCCCCTTCAACGCCGTCGTCGCTCCGGCCCGTCCCCGGCCGCACCAAGTGCTTCGTCGAACTCCCCGTGAGCTTAACCATCTTCCCCTCCCTTCTTTTCTTGCTCCCGAGCCGTGTAGCGACCTCCCGGAGCTCAACTGGACCCACCGCCTCGGATTTCGTCGCCGACGTGCTCCTGGTCACCCTCCGGCCACAAACTGGTGTCCATCATGCTCACCGCATCACGTAGCACCTAACCAGCTACTCCCCGCACCTCACCGACCCCTCTAGCGTAAAGTTCGCCCTCGGCCGAACTCCGGTGGCTGCCAAAGTCATCGCCGGCGCCAACTCCGGCCACCCCGACCCCAACGGACTCCACCAAGAGCTGCGGCTCGTCCTCAGCTCCACTCCGATGGCCTCCGCGACCCATTTGGTGGCCGGAACGGCCAAAACCACTTCCGTCGCCGCATCGGGCTCGCCGGCGGCTAAACGCCGGTGCAGCCGACCTGGGTTTGACCACGGGTGGGCCCTGGTTGACTCTCCTGAGTCAATGACAGGTGGGGCCCAACCCTGTTAACTATTTAGGATTAGTTTCAATTAATTTTAGTTTAACTAATCACACTGACACGCGGGACCCACTGTCAGGTTTGACCCGGACCGTGTCCCGTTGACCTGCTAATGTCACACTGACGTCAGGCTGATGCAGTAATTGATTTTCTGGATTTAATCTAATATAGGAAATTCCAGAATATAGTTTAAACTTCAAAAATTCATAACTTTTAATCTGTAACTCCAAATCAGACAAGTTATATATGAAAAATGATCAGAAAAATCCAATCTATCCATCTGTACTATTTTCATGCATGATTAAACAAGTTAACTTGATGTTTAATGCAGAACAAGGTAAAACACTTTAAAGGGCCATGTATGAGTTTGAAATTTGAATCTTTGGTTCAAATTGGTTCAAACCCTTCTGGTCTTAGTTGCATTAGCCCAACACACTCATATTGCCATGTTTCATGCATGCATCATATTGTCGCACATTGTTTGGTGATGGTTGTGTATCGGTGTTCTTTGCGGCAGGTTCTGCCTCCAAGGAGTACCGTGATTACCCTAACGAAGAACCGTATCAGTGCATCGAACCATCAGGCAAGCAACCAACCATTTGATCATATCGATACAATCCCATGTTCTCGCTCCTGCTCTTTTTTACTGCATTAAGACAACGCGTTTCAAACTGCTGTGTGCTACGGTAGTTGAACCCACTTCCTCTGCATGACCTGTCATTGCCACAGTAACTAGATGAAACCCACTAGCATGTGTAGGAGTTGATTGAGCCATATGTATGTGTTGTTCCTACCTTGCTATGCCTGCTATGCTTAGAGTCGTGTCAGGTCTGGTTCATCTGGGTGATGGGCTAGAGTGAAATGATCATGTCGGTAATGAGAGTGGTGTGGTGAACACGATTTGGTAAAGGTATCAATGAGAGGCCATGTAGGAGTACATGGTGGGTTGTTTCATTGAAGCCGACCTTAAGCACTGAGATCTGTATGTGTGATTTAAGAATCAGCTACTACCATGCATTGGGCCCGAAACCAATGGACCCTCTCGGCTTCTTATTCACCCTAGTTCTCCGTCCAGGAGTTGCAAGTAGTTTCTGGTGTTTGTAGCCTACTGGAGGCCGTGGACAGCGCTGACCGTAGGGGTGGGCTGTGATGCGGTAGGTACGTGGCCGGGAATACCGGGCACCCGTTAGGTGTCACGGACCCCTGTACACATCGTTCGGGGCCGTATGGGAAACCTCAGCCGGACTCCCTGCGGATGGAACCTGGATAGGCGATAAACCTGGATTGGAGACTTAGGTGATTAGGTAGGTCGTGGCCGACACCCACGTTGGGCTTCCACTTGAAGGTTGCCGAGTACATGTCGTGTAAACGATGGTAAGTGGTGAGAGCATGTATGAAGAAGTACACCCCTGCAGGGTTATCATGATCTATTCGAATAGCCGCGTCCGCGGTAAAGGACTACTTGGTTGCCTATACAGTTCATAGACAAGTAAATGGAAACTACTAAAAGCCTCAAGATAAGTGTGAGTGCCGAGGATGGCTCTTCCGTAGGAAGACGGAGGTGGATCCTCGGTAGTGTATTGAAGTGGTGAGTAGTGGAGTCGTGTGCGCAAAACCATTTCAAGTTGGAGTCTCGTAGGATAGCCTAGCCAAGAGTCAAAGCTGGCTTGCTGCAACAACTCCACCAACCCTTCTTGATAATGTGCATGTATGTAGGATCTGATGTAAGTCTTGCTGAGTACCTTTGTACTCATGTTGCTATAATTTACATTTTTACAGAAGACGCTGCAACCCCTTCTGGTGGGTTCTTCGTAGACGTTGACATCAATGAGTAGGCTAAGGCCCAGGTGGTGATCCTGAGCTTGTGAAGGACCAAGTAGTATAGCTAGGCTTTCCAAGCCTCTTTTATTTTACTAGTTGTCTGTACCCAGACAAGTTACTTCCGCTGCTGGTTTGTATGACTGTATGACTTGAATGCTGGGTCGTGTGACCCGTACCTATGTGTATGTTATGTATGGCTCTCTGAGCCTTAAATAAAGTACTTGTGTCTTAGAGTCATGTTGTGATGCCTTGTTGTATTTGCACATATCGAGCATATTGTGTGTATGATTGAAATGCTTGGTATGTGTGGGATCTGACTATCTAGTTGTTTATCTTTAGTAGCCTCTCTTACCGGGAAATGTCTCCTAGTGTCTCGACTGAGCCATGGTAGCTTGCTACTACTCCGGAACACTTAGGCTGGCCGGCATGTGTCCTTCTTCGTTCCTGTGTCTGTCCCTTCGGGGAAATGTCACGCATTGAGTACCGGAGGCCTGTTAGCCCGCTACAGCCCGGTTTACCGGAGTCCTGCTAGCCCAGTGCTACAGCCCGGACCCACTTGCTGATGACTGACACGTTCGATGCTGGGTCATGGATGCCTGTCCCTGTAAGTCTGTGCCACTTTGGGTTTACGACTAGCCATGTCAGCCCGGGCTCCTTATCATATGGGTGCTAGCGACACAATCATATACGTGTGCCAAAAGGCGCAAACGGTCCCGGGCAAAGGTAAGACGACACCCGTGGGAATACCGTGCGTGAGGCCGCAAAGTGATATGAGGTGTTACATGCTAGACCTATGTGGCATCGAGTCGGGGTCCTGACAAGCTCGCCGTGGCTTATAGGTTATATCGAACGGGAGGAGCTCGATGGCCCATTTTGCGATCCGGCCCGTTGCATCGCGGTTGTTGATAATATCGTTGAGTGGTACTTTCGAGGCTACTATTATGGAACACTCTTGAAAGTAGTGTCGTAGCTTCCGGGATGCCATGAATACCGCGTATGCAATCTTTCGATAATGCGGGTACCGTGATTTGCATGGAGTGAGGAAAGTGGACACCTAGTAGACCGGCCTTTGAAGGGGGAGTTTGTGTCCGTCCGTTTCCCGCTCGACGATGAGTACTGCGCTGACAACTTGATGGGTTGCTGCAATGTACAATAGCATTGGTTCGCCGGTGTTTGGTGCAGCCAGGACTGGGTTTGTTGCCAATATGGCTTTTATTTCATCAAGTCCGGTCGTGGCAGCATCCGTCCACTCGAAGTGTTCGGTGTGCTGAAGGAGGCGATAAAGGGGCAGTGCCTTTTCTCCCAAGCGAGGGATAAAGCGGCTTAGAGCCGCCACACATCCGGTTAATTTTTATATTTGTTTGAGGTCCTTTGGGATATCTAGTTGCGACAAAGCTCGGATCTTGGCCGGATTTGCTTCAATTCCTCTACCGGATACAATGAAGCCCAAAAGCTTTCCGGCTGGAACACCGAAAACGCATTTTTCCGGGTTGAGCTTGATGTCGTATTTTCGGAGGTTGTCGAATGTTAGCCTCAAGTCGTCTACTAAAGATTCGACATGTCTTGTTTTGACGACCACATCATCCACGTACGCCTCCACTGTCTTGCCGATCTGGTTTGCCAGACATGTCTGAATCATGCGCTGATATGTTGCGCTGGTGTTTTTTAGCCCGAAGGGCATTGTGTTGAAGCAGAATGGGTCGTATGGTGTGATGAATGCTGTTGCGGCTTGGTCTGATTCTGCCATCTTAATTTGATGGTAACCGGCGTATGCATCGAGGAAACACAACGAATCATGTCCTGCGGTGGCATCGATAATTTGATCGATACGGGGGAGGGGAAGGGATCCTTTGGGCAAGCCTTATTAAGGTCTTTAAAATCGACACACAGGCGCCAGGATTTGTCCTTCTTTGGTACCATCACCAGGTTTGCTAGCCAGTCCGGATGTTTTATGTCTCTAATGAATCCGGCCTCCAATAGCTTGGCTAGCTCCTCTCCCATAGCCTGTCTCTTGGGTTCGGAAAAACACCAAAGGGCTTGTTTGACAGGTTTGAATCCTTTTAGGATATTTAAGCTATGTTCGGCCAGCCTGCGTGGGATTCCTGGCATGTCTGAAGGGTGCCAGGTGAAGATGTCCCAATTTTCACGTAGAAATTCTCGCAGTGCGGCGTCCATATCAGGGTTTAATCGTGTCCCGATGGAGGCTGTTTTATTGGGGTCCGTTGGATGGACCTGGAACTTGACTATTTCGTCTGCTGGCTTAAATGATGAGGACATCAAAACCATTATTACACCCATAGCCCCTATTGTTACATATACTGGACCAATTACTAGAGCTCGCGCATGCCAATTAAATTACCAGGTACTTATCTTTCTTGGTAATGATTCTAATGTTCATGAGATTATGATGCTGCCTAAATTGGATACATTTGTTTTGCTTACAAATGAAGGGCCTAGCTTGGAGAAGGATGAACATTGAAGCAAGAACACGCATGGAGTTGATGGCATGCGCAAGGGGATCAAGAACGGAGTTACAAGTGATGATTTTGGGACTTTGAAGCCGCCATAAGGAGTGCATGAAGCCTTGGACGAAATATACAAGATGCCACTTCATAATATTCGTCCATAGGCTATTCTAGGTGCTGCGTCACCTTATTAATGGGCCAGGCCCATGTAATTTCGAAATACTTAAGTATAGGCTATTTTTAGAGTCCGTATGTGTGGGGAAACAAGAGTTAGGGTTGGTTTCGGACCCCACCCTCAAGGGCCACGAAATTCCCCCCTCTTCCTCCATATATACAGCCCTTAGGGCGTCGTTTAGACTTTGGGTTTTGTTTAGATTAAAAGTTCGCCATAGCTGCAACTTCACGTACTTCGTTTGTGTCCAACGACCAGACCAAGACGTCACAGAACCCCACCTTGATCAATAAAGTTTTCATCTTATATTCGCAATATCCCGATTGCAATCTCAGTTTCTTGCTTGTTCTTCATTTGCTCGCAGGAAACAGACCCTCATGGTCAGGTTGATCGTGCTCCGGCGTGGTTAATAACCCTCGGAAGTTGGTTTAGCGATTGCTAAGGCATGACGTCTCGCACGTTCGTAGTCGGATCGTCACGGTCGACTCCCACAGAAAACGATAGCCACCATCTCATTGAATCATCGGGACACCTTAGCCTCTATCAAGTGGTATCAGATTTCCAGGTTGCTCGGTGAGATTTTACAGTTTTTCGTAGATTAGATCGAGTCTGTTCTTCATACCTACAGTCCACGAAAAAGCCAGAAAAAAATTAGGGTTAGTTCATCATATCCGAACCAATCTGAGCCTTGGCATAATCTTTTTAGGGTTTTTTCTTTGTTGAATTTGCGGTTGCATCGTCGTGTCAAGTTGCTGGTCTTAGAGTCTAGTCTTTTAGAGTTTCAAGTTCTGGTCATAAGTTGTCATGCTGCTGCCGCACCATCATCATCGCCCATCTACCACTTTTGCTTATCCGCCACCGCTCTGAATCCATATCCATATACCACCACCAATCCGTATCCATATACCACCACCAATCTGTATCCATATACCACCACCGCTACCATATACCGCCACCGCTGCCATATACCACAACCATATATCCACCACCAATCCGAGTTCTTCTCATATTAGGTTTGTTCTTGAGATCAATCTAAATTCTGATTCGTGTTTCCTTGCCTGCGTAGGTCTCGAAAAAAAAGAGTCTGGAGACGCCCGGGCAGTTTTTAGCCCAAAATTTTCACGAGAACATCGGGACATCGGGACACCTTAGCCTCTATCATTAAAGGACGTGGACTTGGATCTCTTGTCGAGTATCACATAATCCCTGTTAACTGTGGAGTGCAGCGCAGTTAGTTCCTCAGCTGCTAAGGCTTCGGATAGTGCCTCCAGGGCTAATGCGGTTGTCTTGTTTTCGGCGCGGAGTGCTATGTCCGGATCACTAGCGAGAGTGATAATACCGTTCGGCCCGGGCATCTTGAGCTTCATGTACCCGTAATGGGGTATTGCTTGGAAGATTGTAAATGCTTCCCGCCCTAGTAGGGCGTGATATCCGCTGCTGAATGGGGCCACCTGAAATGTGACCTCTTCAGATCTGTAATTATCCGCGTGCCGAACACCACATCTAGTGTGATTTTTCCTGTGCAGCGCGCTTCCTGATGGGGATTATTCCTCTAAAGGTTGTGCTGCTTCGCTCAACGCGGCTCCAGTCTAGTCCCATTTTTTGAAGAGTTTCCTCATAAATGAGGTTCAATCCGCTGCCTCCATCCATGAGTACCTGGGTGAGGCGAAAGCCGCCCACTATTGGACTGAGGACCAATGCGGCTGGTGCTCGGGCTGTTCGGAATTTAGGTTCATCACTTGCGTTGAAGGTAATAGCCATGTCGCTCCATGGGTTTATTGTTGCTACTTGATAGACTTCGGCAAGGCTGTCGAGTGTTCTTTTTCTCATATTATTTGATACGAAGGTCTCGAAGACTGTGAGAACGGTACTGGTGTCCCCGGGGTGGTTTTCTGTGGCCTCCAAAATTAAGAGGTCCTCACCAATTTTGGCCACCTGCCGGAGTATCCAACATGCTCTAAGGCTGTGAGTTGGTGTGGCGTCCTCTGTACTGTGAATTTTACAGGGTCCATCAAGCCATCTTTCCAGTACGGTTCCATGCTCTGTAGAGGGTTTTGGTTTTTTGGTGTTCAACCCGGGTGTCTTATGATGATGCACCCTCTTAGTCCGGACGGGATTGCTATTCAAGGTCGGATTATCCCAAAAATTTATTTCGGTTTTCCAGGCACTTTCCATCGCACAGTACTTTTGTACTATGGACGCCAAGTTAGCGAAGCGTGTAATATCACGACGACTTATGGCGTTAAGGATTCCCTCGTCCGTGCAATTACTACAGAAGATTGATATTGCGTCTCCCTCGCGGCAATCCTTTATCCTGTTCATAACCAGGAGGAATCTGGCCCAGTAATGATGTACTGTTTCCTCGGCCTTTTGCCTGATTTGGGAAAGATTGCTTATGTTTGGGTGGGCGGGTGGCGTTGATTCTGAGACCTCGCCCAATCTAAGATTCAGAGGCCGAAGAGCTTCCGAACTTTGAGGTCCGGATTCTTGGATGTTGTCCAATGAGTCTAGCCCGTTGCCTGATTCTAAGCTCAGGTCTCGAGTTACATCCTCCCCTCCGCGGGTATCCGGCTTGGAGGGGTTAGGAATTCGGACATAACTAGTCCTTAAAATAGATGAAGGGTCGCTGCACTGCGCCTTTACCACGGCGACGTGGTGGGTGACCTGGGGAGAGTTAATTTCTCTTAGATCGGGTTTAAGCCCAACCTAGTCATAATCCGTTGCGACCCCCAGGGCGGCGATGCGATCCAAGAGCTCGTTTACGGAATAGATCTCCATCGGATCTACCGCTCGACAAGTTCTGAGCTGACGTGAGCTTTTGATGACCCGAGAGGTCACCGTCGGCGCAACGGCCGAACAGGCGGTCATGAGGAAACCACCTAGCCGGAGAGTTTGGCCGACAACCAAGGCTCCCTCAGCGACGGTGCCGTCTTTAAAGACGGGAGGAGGCATCCTTCCTGATTGCGACGGCACAGTGGAACTCTCAATGAAAGCACCAATGTCGGTGTCAAAACCGGCGGATCTCGAGTAGGGGGTCCCGAACTGTGCGTCTAGGCGGAAGGTAACAGGAGACAGGGGACACGATGTTTTTACCCAGGTTCGGGCCCTCTCGATGGAGGTAAAACCCTACTCCTGCTTGATTAGTATTGATGATATGGGTAGTACAAGAGTAGATCTACCACGAGATCAAGGAGGCTAAACCCTAGAAGCTAGCCTATGGTATGATTGTTGTATGATGGAGTTTTCCTACGGACTAGAACCCTCCGGTTTATATAGACACCGGATAGGGTTAGGGTTACACAGAGTCGGTTACAATGGTAGGAGATCTTGAATATCCGCATCGCCAAGCTTGCCTTCCACGCCAAGGAAAGTCCCCTTCGGACACGGGACGAAGTCTTCAATCTTGTATCTTCATAGTCCTGGAGTCCGGCTGAAGGTATAGTCCGGCTACCCGAACACCCCCTAATCCAGGACTCCCTCAGCGGCACCAGGAGAACTACTACGATTGTGCCCCGGTTCAGCCAGGCGAGCACCTCAGTAGAGAAAGCTAAAAACTGACTGTCATGATATAGTGTGAGACTGGTCAACCACTCGATGACCTATCGGAATCTTCGGGATTCCTCCGCACTAAGAAGGGCCGTTTCCCTGCCAGGCACAAACGCGCCCTGAGTTCGGGCGAGCGCGGCGCCACCAGGGACTATGTAGTAGCCTCACTGTCAAACTCCTATGGCTAAGTGAAAGTGATAAAGCATTGTAGTCCGATTGCCTAGTTCGCTGTGCTATCACCTACTTCATGGACCAAGACGTTGGATCATGTGTGAAAATGCGCCTTCTGCGAACACCCCCGTATTATATGCGTGGGGGCTGAAGCCGACGACTGCCATATTTCAGATTATATATACATATATCTTAACGGGCGCACATGAGGCATTATAATACTTGCAGGCACAAGTATAAAAAGCTTCTACAATTCATCAAAATATTGTTTTACAATAATACATGTTATTCGAACATAATATCCTTCGAGCACTGCGTCTCTATTAAACGAGCTCCCTGCAGAACTTCCTGAAAATAGTGCTCGGCAGGTACTCGGCTTCCGTTCGAGTCTTGGGATGCAACAGCAGTGGCCTCCATATCCGCCCAGTATGTCTTGACACGGGAAAGGGCCATCCGCGCAGCCTCTATGCACACTGACCTCTTCATCGCGTTGATATACGACACTGCGCCAAGGAAATGATGCACCAACATAAAATAACTTTTCGGCTCTGGCCTTTCCGGCCACAGATGACCCACGACATATTTCATGGCAAGTTTGGATAACCTGTTCAGCTCAGCCCATTCGGCCAACTATCGGTTAATGGAAGTGGACGCTCTGGATTGTGGAACTGCGACCAGAAGAGCTTTTCCACTTCGCGATCCTCTTGATCTCGGAAGTGTTCGGCCGCGTCCGCGGCACTCGCCGCCAAATCCAGATAAGTGTCCGCCGTACTCCACATCCGGTCCAACGGAGCATATTTAGGATCCCCGAACTTCATCCGTAGCATAAAGGGCTTTCCAGCCGCGATATCTCCAGCTTGACGTAGCTCCTCCTTCATAGCTCTCATCGCAGGGCGAGCATCCTTGGCCGCTGTAGTGGCCTTCTCTAGGTCCGTCTGTTCCGCCCGATCTTCCTTTTCAAGAAGTTTGTAATGGTCAGCAGCGCTCTTCAACTTCACAGCCATCTCGGCCATTTCCTTCTTGCTTCGGCAGTGAGCAGCCTGTTCAGCTTTCAGCTCTTTAGTTGCCTTTACGGTAGCCGCATCACTTTTCCTGGCTTGCTCCTTGGCTCGGGCGAGTTCCGCCCGAAGGTTCTCCATGGCGGCGGCACCATCTGCATCAAGCGCACATGTTGTAAGATACTGGCATCAAGCTCCTCTTACCAGGTGCCTCCGGATAAATTACATACCTTGTGCCTCGTCAAGCCGCTTGTTGACAAGCGCGATGTCGGCATCTGCCACGTCAAGTTGCCGCTTTAGCTTGGCAAATTCATCAGTCCGGCTAGCCACCGGACAGTTCGCCACCTACATGAGAAGGCAGCAAATTAATGACTGGGACTATGATCCTCCGTGTGCTGTCGTCTTCGACAACACACAGAGTCTCAGGGGCTACTATCTACACAGGGCGCATCTTATTTATGCGAAACTGTCAAAAGGTACATTACTTCGCGTACCTCAAAACCTGTCAGTAAACTCCTGACGGCCTCGTGCAACCCGCTCTCCGTGGATGAAATCCTTTCTATCACCGTACCCATGAACATATGGTGCTCCTCTGAGATAGACGCTCGCCTTAGCAGATCCTTCAGTTCCTCCGACTGTGCACCGGGCGGTGCCGGACTCGTTCGATGGCCTTTTTCGAAGGCCGGACACGGAGGGATTTGGGGGGACATATGACTGCCTTCCGGCCCTGCCGGATTCGGAGAAACCCTCCGCGACGATACGTCAGGGTCGCCTGCCTCATAAGGCGGTACGGCAGGGGGAGGCGTTCCGCTCTCCATCATCTCTGGAAGAAGATCCCCCGAAGATGAGCTCTGCTGAGAAGGGCTGAGATCCGAACTACAAGCTAAAATTTCGGTTATTTTCCTCAGAAATAAAACGGGGATTTCTCTCATTTTAAACCTCCCCTCTCTACTTACAGCTCTGATAGAGGCAAAGGTGTCCCGTCTTTCGATGAGATGGTGGATTTCGCTTTGGTGGAAGTCGACTTTGACGATCCGACTACGAACGTGCGAGGACGTCGCGCCTTAGCAATCGCTAAACCAACTCCGAGAGGTTATTGACCACGCCGGAGCACGATCAACCTGACCACGAGGGTCTGTTTCCTGCGAGCAAACGAAGAACAAGCAAGAAACTAAGATTGCAATCTGGATATTGCGAATATAAGATGAAAGCTTTATTGATCAAGGTGGGGTTCTGTGACGCCTTTGTCTGGTCGTTGAACACAAACGAAGTACGCGAAGTTGCAGCTATGGCGAACTTTTAATCTAAACAAAACCCAAAATCTAAACGATGCCCTAAGGGCTGTATATATGGAGGAAGAGGGGGAGAATTTCGTGGCCCTTGGTGGAGGGGTCCGAAATCAACCCTATCTCTTGTTTCCCCACACATACGGACTCTAAAAATAGCCTATACTTATGTATTTCGAAATTACATGGGCCTGGCCCAATAATAAGGTGACGCAGCACCTAAAATAGCCTCGGGACGACTCAATAGCTTCAATCTTGGCTTTATCAACTTCAATTCCCTGTGGAGTAACAACATAGCCAAGAAAAGATACTCGGTCGGTGCAAAAGGTGCACTTCCCAAGGTTACCAAACAAACGTGCATCACGTAGAGCAATAAAAACAGCACGTAAATGTTCCAAATGTTCCTCCAAAGATCTGCTATAAATCAATATGTCATCAAAGTAAACTACCACAAATCGTCCAATGAAAGCACGTAAAACTTCGTTCATTAATCTCATGAAAGTACTAGGTGCATTAGTTAACCCAAAAGGCATGACTAACCACTCATATAATCCAAACTTAGTTTTAAATGCTGTTTTCCATTCATCTCCCAATTTCATACGAATTTGATGGTAGCCACTACGCAAATCAACTTTGGAGAAAATTGTAGAGCCACTCAATTCATCAAGCATATCATCTAGCCTAGGAATAGGATGACGATAACGAATAGTAATATTATTAATGCCTCTACAATCAACACACATACGTGATGTACCATCCTTTTTCGGCACTAGAATAATAGGAACAGCACAAGGACTAAGGGATTCGCGTATATAACCTTTGTCGAGAAGCTCTTGTACTTGACGCATAATCTCCTTTGTCTCCTCTGGATTGGTACGGTATGGTGCACGGTTTGGCAGTGAAGCACCGGGAATTAAGTCGATCTGATGCTCAATCCCTCGAATAGGCGGTAATCCCGGTGGCACGTCTTGTGGAAAAACGTCAGCGAACTCCTGCAAAATGTTAGTGACAGCAGGAGGCAAAGAGGAAGGCACGTCCTCGAATTAAAATAATGCCTCTTTGCACACAAAAGCATAGCAAACAGATTTGCTGAAATCTAGCTCATCAATATCAGATTTGGTGGCAAATAAACATGCACTTTTCAATTTAATTTCAGAAGCAACACTAGATGGTTTATTATTAGGCTTCATTTGTTGCTCAAATTCTTTTGCCACAATCTGATTTTCACTCTTATTCTTCTCCTGTTGTGCTTTATTAGCTCTATTAATATCATCTTTCAAAATGGAATCAGGAGTCATAGGAAGCAAAGTAATATTTTTATCCTTATGAACAAGAGTATAGTGATTGTTTCTACCATGGTGTACAGAATTTTTATCAAATTGCCATGGTCTACCAAGTAATAAGGAACATGCTTGCATAGGTACCACATCACAATCAACATAATCAGCATATGTAGAGATATTAAATGCACACGAACAGTACGTGTTACCTTAACCTTGCCGCTGTTGTTGAACCATTGGATGTAGTAAGGATGTGGATGTGGTCTTGTGGTGAGAGAAAGCTTCTCCACCATCTCCATGCTAGCCAAGTTGTTGCAGCTCCCTCCGTCTATTATGACGCGCACAGAACGTTCCTTCACAACTCCCTTGGTATGGAACAAATTGTGCCTCTGATTTTGCTCAGCTTGTGTGACCTGCACACTCAAAACACGTTGAGCAACTAAACATTCATACCTGTCAGCGTCTTCAGGAGCCATGTATTGCGTCTCATGATCAGAATCATCTCCACCATGTTCTTCACGTGTAATAAGAGCCAATGTCTCCTCATCATAGTCACTTGCGGACTCATATCCACCATCCGCGGTAGCAATCATCACACGCGGAGATTTGCATTCCCTCGCATAATGACCTCCTCCCTTACAACGACGACAAATAATATCACTTGTGTGCCCTGTTGATGCCATGGAAGAAGAAGAACGCTGTGCAGGCCCCGCAGGTGCGCTCTTGGCAGATAATGGTGGTTGTGCCTGTTTTCTTGTATCACGACTGGAGGTGGCACGGGATGGAGGTGCTGGTGCAGTTGAAGTAGAAGATGCACGTGGTGTCCATGATGAAGGTCGGCCTGCAGAAAAGTTAGTTCGCCCCAAAGCTTGTCGATCCTGCACTTCACGTTCAGCTTTACAAGCAAGATGGAATAAACGAGTGATATTAGTATACTCCTTATAGTCTAGAATGGTCTGAATCTCTCTATTTAATCCACCCAGAAAACGTGCAAGCATAGCTTCATTCTCCTCAACAATACCACATCTAATCATGCCAGTTTGTAATTCCTGATAATATTCTTCTACAGAATTTTTCCCTTGTCTTAAACGCTGCAATTTTTGAAGCAATTCACGTTGATAATATGGTGGAACCCAACGCGTACGCATAGCAGTTTTCAAAGCAGCCCAAGTAGTTGGAATAGGATATAATCTACTGATGAGGACATGACTACCTTGGATATGACCAAAAATATTGCATATATGCATATTTGTCAGGTGATTTCTAGTGCAAACTATTCAATAATCTATTTATGTTATCCAGAACAAAAATACTTCACACACTTTTGTGTTTTGTCTAATTGCAGGTGTATGGGACATTTGTACAATCCACATATGAAGATAAGGAAGAAAGAGATGTTTATTTGCTGTCCAAAAAGTTCTCTCACGTCACTTTTGGCCCAAGAGAAGATAGAGTCCAAGTCTCTCACGTTCTGGATTCAGATTCGGACTGCACAGACATACCTGACTCAAAACGCACACAAGTTTTTCATACGGACTCCAAATTGGGTGATTCTTTTTTTGTTGGAAACTAGATTTCGTCCACTTTCCAACCCAATTGGAATCACCTTCAAATTCGTCCGGAGCGTTGAGTTGTGGACGAAACAATCTGATGCTGCAGCAGAATCCGAGTCAAACTACAAGTCCAAAGGTGTTACATCACCTCCACTTGGGCCCATTGGCCTTGTACGACCTAGATTTAGTTTTAGGCTGCCTTGGGACGTCCTCCCACCTCCTTGGCCGCCACCCCTTGCTCCTATATAAGTAGATCCATCTAGTAGCTTTTCCTTGGGATTTGTTTAGTTAAAAGTTAGCCATTGCAACTTCGTGTATTTCGTTTGTGTCCAACGACCAGACCAAGACCGCTTACGGATCCCCACCTTTATCAATACTTCATACATATTTGCAATATTCAGATTGCCTTTATCATATTCTTGCTCGTTTTTCGATTGCTTGCAGGAATAGACCTTCGTGGTCAGGTTGATCGTGCTCCGGCGTGGTCAATAACCTCAGGAGATTGGTTTAGCGATTGCTAAGGCGCAACATCGTGCACGTTTGTAGTCGGATCGTCAAAGTCGTCTCCACCAAATCGATAGTTATCATCTCATCGAAAGATCGGGACACCCTCGCCTCTATCAAGTGGTATCATGGGACTAACCCCAAAATCTGTAGGCAGCTCAAGTTTATATGCATTATCATTTATTTTCTCTAACACCTTAAAGGGACCATCAGCACGTGGCATTAGCTTTGATTTGCGCAAATCAGGAAATCTATCCTTACGCAAATGTAACCAAACAAGATCTCCAGGTGCAAACACAACATGTTTTCTACCCTTATCTCCAGCAAGTTTATATTTAGCATTCATATGCTCAATGTTTTCCTTAGTTAACTCATGCATTTTTAAAATCAATTCAGCACGTTGTTTAGCATCAAAATTAACCTTCTCCGAAGATGGAAGAGGCAACAAATCAATAGGTGCACGAGGTAGGAAACCATACACAACTTCAAAAGGGCACATCTTAGTAGTAGAATGCAATGAACGATTATAAGCAAATTCAATATGAGGCAAGCATTCCTCCCACATTTTCTTGTTATTCTTCAAAACAGCCCTAAGCATAGTAGACAACGTTCTATTGACTACTTCAGTTTGTCCATCAGTTTGGGGGTGACAAGTAGTACTAAAAAGCAGTTTAGTCCCCAACTTAGCCCATAAACATCTCCAAAAGTGGCTAAGAAATTTAGTATCACGATCTGAAACAATAGTATTTGGCACACCATGCAAGCGAATAATTTCACGAAAGAACAAATCAGCAACATTAACAGCATCATCGCTTTTATGACATGGTATAAAGTGTGCCATTTTCGAGAATCTATCCACGACAACAAATATGCTATCCCTCCCCTTCTTTGTTCGAGGTAAACCTAAAACAAAGTCCATAGATATATCCTCCCAAGGAACACTAGGTACAGGCAAAGGCATATATAAACCATGAGGATTGAGTCGTGACTTAGCTTTTTGACATGTAGTGCATCGAGCAATAAAACGCTCAACATCCCGTCTCATCTTTGGCCAAAAGAAATGTGTAGCAAGTACGTCCTCCGTCTTCTTCACGCCAAAGTGTCCCATTAATCCTCCTCCATGCGCCTCCTGCAACAACAAAAGACGAACGGAGCTAGCTGGAATGCATAGCATGTTAGCACGAAACACAAATCCATCGTTAACGACAAACTTGTTCCACATTCTTCCTTCTTTACAATTCTGCATTACATCTTTAAAATCAGCATCATGCACATATTGATCTTTGATGGTCTCCAAACCAAATATTTTGAAGTCAAGTTGTGAAAGCATAGTATAGCGACGAGACAATGCATCAGCAATAACATTTTCTTTTCCCTTCTTGTGTTTAATGACATAAGGGAAAGTCTCAATGAATTCAACCCATTTAGCATGTCTACGATTCAGTTTAGCTTGACTTTTAATATGTTTCAAAGATTCATGATCAAAATGTATAACAAATTCTTTGGGCCATAAATAATGTTGCCATGTTTCTAAAGTCCGAACAAGAGCATATAATTCTTTATCATAAGTAGAATAATTCAGACTAGGCCCACTCAATTTTTCAGAAAAGTATGCAACAGGTTTGCCATCTTGTAATAACACACCTCCTAATCCAATTCCACTGGCATCACATCCAAGCATATCATCTAGCCTAGGAATAGGATGACGATAACGAATAGTAATATTATTAATGCCTCTACAATCAACACACATACGTGATGTACCATCCTTTTTCGGCACTAGAATAATAGGAACAGCACAAGGACTAAGGGATTCGCGTATATAACCTTTGTCGAGAAGCTCTTGTACTTGACGCATAATCTCCTTCGTCTCCTCTGGATTGGTACGGTATGGTGCACGGTTTGGCAGTGAAGCACCGGGAATTAAGTCAATCTGATGCTCAATCCCTCGAATAGGCGGTAATCCCGGTGGCACGTCTTGTGGAAAAACGTCAGCGAACTCCTGCAAAATGTTAGTGACAGCAGGAGGCAAAGAGGAAGGCACGTCCTCGAATGAAAATAATGCCTCTTTGCACACAAAAGCATAGCAAACAGATTTGCTGAAATCTAGCTCATCAATATCAGATTTGGTGGCAAATAAACATGCAGTTTTTAATTTAATTTCAGAAGCAACACTAGATGGTTTATTATTAGGCTTCATTTGTTGCTCAAATTCTTTTGCCACAATCTGATTTTCACTCTTATTCTTCTCCTGTTGTGCTCTATTAGCTCTATTAATATCATCTTTCAAAATGGAATCAGGAGTCATAGGAAGCAAAGTAATATTTTTATCCTTATGAACAAGAGTATAGTGATTGTTTCTACCATGGTGTACAGAATTTTTATCAAATTGCCATGGTCTACCAAGTAATAAGGAACATGCTTGCATAGGTACCACATCACAATCAACATAATCAGCATATGTAGAGATACTAAAATGCACACGAACAGTACGTGTTACCTTAACCTTGCCGCTGTTGTTGAACCATTGGATGTAGTAAGGATGTGGATGTGGTCTTGTGGTGAGAGAAAGCTTCTCCACCATCTCCATGCTAGCCAAATTGTTGCAG
>NC_057797.1:330344329-330350967 GCF_018294505.1 Triticum aestivum
TGCGAAAAATCACTATAATGGCGAGTGTCTCAAAACTCTTCTTAGCTCAAACTGACAGGATGGGCACGAAATTTTTTTTTGACCAATTTTTTTTTTTTGACTGCCCGGACCCAAAAACTGGAAACGGGTCAAAAAAAACTTCCTATAATGGCACCTGTCTCAAAACACTCAGAAACACCTAAAAATAGGATAGCCAGAAATTTTTTCGAAAAATGCGTTTTCGAAAAATTTTGGGCCTAAACGGAGCGTGGCTACCCGACTCTTTTTTTTTTTTCCGAAACCTACTCCGGCAAGGAAACACGAATCGGAATCTAGATTTATCCCGAAAACAAACCTAATAAGCAAGGAACTCGGATTGGTGGTGGATATATGGTGGTGGTATATGGCAGCGGTGGTAGTATATGGATATGGATCGGTGGTGGTATATGGACACGGATTGGTGGTGGTATATGGATACGGATTCGGAGCCGTGGTGGTAGATGGCAGGGGCGATGATGATGGTGCGGCGACGGCGTGACAACTTGTGAACAGAACTCGAAACTCTAAAAGACTAGACGCTAAGACCAGCAACTGAACACGACGATGCAACCGCAAATTCAACAAAGCAAATACAGAAAAGATTATGCAAGGCTCAGATTGGTTCGGATGGGATGAACTAACCCTAATTTTTTTTTGGCTTTTTCGTGGACTATAGGTATGAAGAACAGACTCGATCTAAACTACGAAAAACTGTAAAATCTCACCGAGCAACCTGGAAATCTGATACCACTTGATAGAGGCAAAGGTGTCCCGTCTTTCGATGAGATGGTGGATTTCGCTTTGGTGGAAGTCGACTTTGACGATCCGACTACGAACGTGCGAGGATGTCGCGCCTTAGCAATCGCTAAACCAACTCCGAGAGGTTATTGACCACGCCGGAGCACGATCAACCTGACCACGAGGGTCTGTTTCCTGCGAGCAAACGAAGAACAAGCAAGAAACTAAGATTGCAATCTGGATATTGCGAATATAAGATGAAAGCTTTATTGATCAAGGTGGGGTTCTGTGACGCCTTTGTCTAGTCGTTGAACACAAACGAAGTACGCGAAGTTGCAGCTATGGCGAACTTTTAATCTAAACAAAACCCAAAGTCTAAACGATGCCCTAAGGGCTGTATATATGGAGGAAGAGGGGGGAATTTCGTGGCCCTTGGTGGAGGAGTCCGAAATCAACCCTATCTCTTGTTTCCCCACACATACGGACTCTAAAAATAGCCTATACTTATGTATTTCGAAATTACATGGGCCTGGCCCAATAATAAGGTGACGCAGCACCTAAAATAGCCTCGGGACGAAATTTATGAAGTGGCATCTTGTATATTTCGTCCAAGGCTTCATGCACCCATTATGGTGGCTTCAAAGTCCTGAAATCATCACTTGTAACTCCGTTCTTGTTCCCCTTGCGCATGCCATCATCTCCATGCTTGTTCTTGCTCCAATGTTCATCCTTCTCCAAGCTAGGCCCTTCATTTGTAAGCAAAACAAATGTATCCAATTTAGGCAGCATCATATTCTCATGAACATTAGAATCATTACCAAGAAACGAAAGTACCTGGTAATTTAGTTGGCGTGCACGAGCTCTAGTAATTGGTCCAGTATGTATAGCAGCAGGGGCTATGGGTGTAACAATTGTATTGATGTCCTCATCAAGATATGTTCCTGATATATATCTTACTTGGGAGTTAGAAACTGAACAACGATTTACATGTTTACAATATCCTGAGGAGAGACGAGTTGCTGCTGCTGTTTGTGCTTTCACTAGTTTTGCATGTGTATGGTGGTCTGAACATTGTAGATTATATCCTATTCCAACTACTTGGGCTGCTTTGAAAACTGCTATGCGTACGCGTTGGGTTCCACCATATTATCAACGTGAATTGCTTCAAAAATTGCAGCGTTTAAGACAAGGGAAAAATTCTGTAGAAGAATATTATCAGGAATTACAAACTGGCATGATTAGATGTGGTATTGTTGAGGAGAATGAAGCTATGCTTGCACGTTTTCTGGGTGGATTAAATAGAGAGATTCAGACCATTCTAGACTATAAGGAGTATACTAATATCACTCGTTTATTCCATCTTGCTTGTAAAGCTGAACGTGAAGTGCAGGATCGACAAGCTTTGGGGCGAACTAACTTTTCTGCAGGCCGACCTTCATCATGGACACCACGTGCATCTTCTACTTCAACTGCACCAGCACCTCCATCCCGTGCCACCTCCAGTCGTGATACAAGAAAACAGGCACAACCACCATTATCTGCCAAGAGCGCACCTGCGGGGCCTGCACAGCGTTCTTCTTCTTCCATGGCATCAACAGGGCACACAAGTGATATTATTTGTCGTCGTTGTAAGGGAGGAGGTCATTATGCGAGGGAATGCAAATCTCCGCGTGTGATGATTGCTACCGCG
Organism: Triticum aestivum; assembly: GCF_018294505.1. Lineage (NCBI taxonomy): Eukaryota > Viridiplantae > Streptophyta > Magnoliopsida > Poales > Poaceae > Triticum > Triticum aestivum. The sequence goes on from NC_057797.1 coordinate 330,346,776, forward strand.
GATGGTGGATATGAGTCCGCAAGTGACTATGATGAGGAGACATTGGCTCTTATTACACGTGAAGAACATGGTGGAGATGATTCTGATCATGAGACGCAATACATGGCTCCTGAAGACGCTGACAGGTATGAATGTTTAGTTGCTCAACGTGTTTTGAGTGTGCAGGTCACACAAGCTGAGCAAAATCAGAGGCACAATTTGTTCCATACCAAGGGAGTTGTGAAGGAACGTTCTGTGTGCGTCATCATAGACGGAGGGAGCTGCAACAACTTGGCTAGCATGGAGATGGTGGAGAAGCTTTCTCTCACCACAAGACCACATCCACATCCTTACTACATCCAATGGTTCAACAACAGCGGCAAGGTTAAGGTAACACGTACTGTTCATGTGCATTTTAGTATCTCTACATATGCTGATTATGTTGATTGTGATGTGGTACCTATGCAAGCATGTTCCTTATTACTTGGTAGACCATGGCAATTTGATAAAAATTCTGTACACCATGGTAGAAACAATCACTATACTCTTGTTCATAAGGATAAAAATATTACTTTGCTTCCTATGACTCCTGATTCCATTTTGAAAGATGATATTAATAGAGCTAATAAAGCAAAACAGGAGACAATAAGAGTGAAAATCAGATTGTGGCAAAAGAATTTGAGCAACAAATGAAGCCTAATAATAAACCATCTAGTGTTGCTTCTGAAATTAAATTGAAAAGTGCATTTGCCACCAAATCTGATATTGATGAGCTAGATTTCAGCAAATCTGTTTGCTATGCTTTTGTGTGCAAAGAGGCATTATTTTCATTCGAGGACGTGCCTTCCTCTTTGCCTCCTGCTGTCACTAACATTTTGCAGGAGTTTGCTGACGTCTTTCCACAAGACGTGCCACCGGGATTACCGCCTATTCGAGGGATTGAGCATCAGATTGACTTAATTCCCGGTGCTTCACTGCCAAACCGTGCACCATACCGTACCAATCCAGAGGAGACGAAGGAGATTATGCGTCAAGTACAAGAGCTTCTCGACAAAGGTTATATACGCGAATCCCTTAGTCCTTGTGTTGTTCCTATTATTCTAGTGCCGAAAAAGGATGGTACATCACGTATGTGTGTTGATTGTAGAGGCATTAATAATATTACTATTCGTTATCGTCATCCTATTCCTAGGCTAGATGATATGCTTGATGAATTGAGTGGCTTTACAATATTCTCCAAAGTTGATTTGCGTAGTGGCTACCATCAAATTCGTATGAAATTGGGAGATGAATGGAAAACAGCATTTAAAACTAAGTTTGGATTATATGAGTGGTTAGTCATGCCTTTTGGGTTAACTAATGCACCTAGTACTTTCATGAGATTAATGAACGAAGTTTTACGTGCTTTCATTGGACGATTTGTGGTAGTTTACTTTGATGACATATTGATTTATAGCAGATCTTTGGAAGAACATTTGGAACATTTACGTGCTGTTTTTATTGCTCTACGTGATGCACGTTTGTTTGGTAACCTTGGGAAGTGCACCTTTTGCACCGACCGAGTATCTTTTCTTGGCTATGTTGTTACTCCACAGGGAATTGAAGTTGACAAAGCCAAGATTGAAGCTATTGAGAGTTGGCCGCAGCCCAAAACGGTCACACAAGTGAGGAGTTTTCTTGGCCTCGCTGGATTCTATAGGCGTTTTGTGAGAGATTTCAGCAGCATTGCTGCACCTCTCAACGAGCTTACAAAGAAGGATGTGCCTTTTGTTTGGGGTACCGCACAGGAAGAAGCCTTCACGGTATTGAAAGATAAGTTGACACATGCTCCTTTACTCCAACTTCCTGATTTTAATAAGACTTTTGAGCTTGAATGTGATGCTAGTGGAATTGGATTAGGAGGTGTGTTATTACAAGATGGCAAACCTGTTGCATACTTTTCTGAAAAATTGAGTGGGCCTAGTCTGAATTATTCTACTTATGATAAAGAATTATATGCTCTTGTTCGGACTTTAGAAACATGGCAACATTATTTATGGCCCAAAGAATTTGTTATACATTCTGATCATGAATCTTTGAAACATATTAAAAGTCAAGCTAAACTGAATCGTAGACATGCTAAATGGGTTGAATTCATTGAGACTTTCCCTTATGTCATTAAACACAAGAAGGGAAAAGAAAATGTTATTGTTGATGCATTGTCTCGTCGCTATACTATGCTTTCACAACTTGACTTCAAAATATTTGGTTTAGAGACCATCAAAGATCAATATGTGCATGATGCTGATTTTAAAGATGTAATGCATAATTGTAAAGAAGGAAGAATGTGGAACAAGTTTGTTGTTAACGATGGATTTGTGTTTCGTGCTAACAAGCTATGCATTCCAGCTAGCTCCGTTCGTCTTTTGTTGTTGCAGGAGGCGCATGGAGGAGGATTAATGGGACACTTTGGCGTGAAGAAGACGGAGGACGTACTTGCTACACATTTCTTTTGGCCAAAGATGAGACGGGATGTTGAGCGTTTTATTGCTCGCTGCACTACATGTCAAAAAGCTAAGTCACGACTCAATCCTCATGGTTTATATATGCCTTTGCCTGTACCTAGTGTTCCTTGGGAGGATATATCTATGGACTTTGATAGAGGCAAAGGTGTCCCGTCTTTCGATGAGATGATGAATATCGCTTTGGTGGAAGTCGACTTTGACGATCCGACTACGAACGTGCGAGGACGTCGCGCCTTAGCAATCGCTAAACCAACTCCGAGAGGTTATTGACCACGCCGGAGCACGATCAACCTGACCACGAGGGTCTGTTTCCTGCGAGCAAACGAAGAACAAGCAAGAAACTAAGATTGCAATCTGGATATTGCGAATATAAGATGAAAGCTTTATTGATCAAGGTGGGGTTCTGTGACGCCTTTGTCTGGTCGTTGAACACAAACGAAGTACGCGAAGTTGCAGCTATGGCGAACTTTTAATCTAAACAAAACCCAAAATCTAAACGATGCCCTAAGGGCTGTATATATGGAGGAAGAGGGGGAGAATTTCGTGGCCCTTGGTGGAGGGGTCCGAAATCAACCCTATCTCTTGTTTCCCCACACATACGGACTCTAAAAATAGCCTATACTTATGTATTTCGAAATTACATGGGCCTGGCCCAATAATAAGGTGACGCAGCACCTAAAATAGCCTCGGGACGAAATTTATGAAGTGGCATCTTGTATATTTCGTCCAAGGCTTCATGCACCCATTATGGTGGCTTCAAAGTCCTGAAATCATCACTGGTAACTCCGTTCTTGTTCTCCTTGCGCATGCCATCATCTCCATGCTTGTTCTTGCTCCAATGTTCATCCTTCTCCAAGCTAGGCCCTTCATTTGTAAGCAAAACAAATGTATCTAATTTAGGCAGCATCATATTCTCATGAACATTAGAATCATTACCAAGAAACGAAAGTACGTGGTAATTTAGTTGGTGTGCACGAGCTCTAGTAATTGGTCCAGTATGTATAGCAGCAGGGGCTGTGGGTGTAACAATTGTATTGATGTCCTCATCAAGCTCGGTGGAGGGCTATTCCCTTGAGGGCATAGCATGGCCGAGGTATCCCCGGGCACAGGACCCTCTGGCGAAGATTTCTTCCCCCGCTTTGAGAACGTGGTCTCCGGGTCTTCAAAGGCGGTCCTCTTCTTCCCCTGAGTAGAGGAATTTTCGATTCCTCCTTTCCGGACAGCCTCCTTCGGGGAGGCAGCCACTTCCTTGTCCTCCCCTTCGCTTTCTTCCGAAGGCACGATCTCCAGCATCCTGGTTAACACGGGATCCGGCGAGGTGTCAGGAAGGGGAGTCGGACACCTGATTAACTTCGCCTTCGCTACCCACTCCTATTTCAAAGACAACTCTTTTAAGGGTGATGTTGTGATAAATGAACGGATGGTGTGTCCGGGAACAAAGCTACTTACTTGAGTATCCGGACGATTGCAGCTCACTACTAGGAAAATGACTATGGATGAAATGGACACTAATGGCGCACCACGTGTGTGGTGCACCATTAGAATATAGCAATGGCGCACCACATACAGGTACGCCATTAGTAATATATTACTAATGGCGCACCTGGTGTGCGGTGCGCCATTAGAAGTTTTGAAAAAAAACAAAATTTGTTACTAATGGCGCACCGTGGGTGTGGTGCGCCATTACTAGTTGACATAGTAATGGCGCA
>NC_057797.1:330351669-330398271 GCF_018294505.1 Triticum aestivum
AAAAAAAATAAAAAACAATGATAAAAATGTCAAAAAAATAAAAGAAAATAAGTTTTCCATGTGATATGTGGTCTAGTTGTTGGGAAAATTTACAAATATAAATTTCGACTTTATTTGCAAAATCTCTCTGGAAATTTGTAAAATGGGCATAACTTTTGCATACGAACTCGGATTAAAAAGTTTTATACTCCCTCCGTTCGGAATTACTTGTCATAGAAATGGATGTATCTAGAAGTATTTTAGTTCTAGATACATCCAATTCTGAGACAAGTAATTCCGAACGGAGGGAGTATATGAAAAATCATCTACTCGAAAAGTTACGGGGCTTTCAAGATCTAGAGGCCAAAAAATTCAAAAAAAGGTTTTGAATTTTTTTTATAATTTTATTCAAAAAATGATACGTAATATGACCGGGAAGTTTGAAATATTTTTCAAAATTTCATCATAGTCATGAACATGAACAAAGTCCTAGACATCAACAAGGTATAATAGGATTGATATGCTAGATATATCAACAAGTGCCTGTGAAGTGAGCTGTTGCTGGGGTTGGATAGAACTATAAAGTTAAGCGTGCTTGGGTTGTAGTAGTGTGAGGATGGGTGACCTTTCGGGAAGTTTGACTACGGAGTCTGATTTGAAAAATTCTAATGGCGTGATGCTAGTGCCGCACCAGTAGTGCGCCATTAGTAGCGAAAATAGGTGCGCCACTAGCAGCCCTTTTTCTAGTAGTGTCAGTCTTGCGTCCTCCGTAAAATCCGGACACACTACTTGTGGTCCGAAGAACAATTTGTACATCTCCACGGGCGTCATGCCAAGAAAATGTTGGAGAGCTCGCGGTCCCTCTGGGTTGAACTCCCACAGGCAGAGGGGGCGACGTATGCAGGGCAGAACTCGGTGAATTAGCATAACCCATGTCACCACGACCAGACTGATGTCCCTTTCTAGGAGATCTCAGATGCGGCCCTGCAATAGGGGCACGTCCTTTGCCGGCCCCCAGTCCAGCCCCTTATTGACCCATGACGCTAGTCGTGGCGGGGGACCCGAGCGGAAAGCAGGTGGCGCCATCCACTTGGTGCCCCTGGGAGCTATGATGTAAAACCACTCTTGTTGCCATAAGCTGAACTCCTCTTGAAAAGAGCCCTCGGGCCATGGAGCGTCAACATTCTTGCTTATAATAGCGCCTCCGCACTCCACGTGATGTCCCTTGATCATCTTCGGCTCTACTTTAAAGGTTTTAAGCCACAGTCCGAAGTGAGCGGTAACACGGAGGAAGGCTTCGCACACGACGATGAATGATGAGATATGGAGGATGGACTCTGGAGCTAAGTCGTGAAATTCCAGCCCATAATAAAACATGAGTGTCGGTGTCAAAAACGGCGGATCTCGGGTAGGGGGTCCCGAACTGTGCGTCTAGGCAGATGGTAACAGGAGACAAGGGACGCGATGTTTTTACCCAGGTTCGGGCCCTCTCGATGGAGGTAAAACCCTACTCCTGCTTGATTAATATTGATGATATGGGTAGTACAAGAGTAGATCTACCATGAGATCAAGGAGGCTAAACCCTAGAAGCTAGCCTATGGTATGATTGTTGTTCTTGGTCCTACGGACTAAACCCTCCGGTTTATATAGACACCGGAGGGGGTTAGGGTTACACAGAGTCGGTTACAATGGTAGGAGATCTACATATCTGTATCGCCAAGCTTGCCTTCCACGCCAAGGAAAGTCCCTTCCGGACACGGGACGAAGTCTTCAATCTTGTATCTTCATAGTCCAGGAGTCCGGCTGAAGGTATAGTCCGGCTATCCGGACACCCCGTAATCCAGGACTCCCTCAGTAGCCCCTGAACCAGGCTTCAATGACGACGAGTCCGGCGCGCAAGTTGTTTTCGGCATTGCAAGGCGGGTTCCTCCTCCAAGTACTTTGTAGAAGATTACGAACACAAGGATAGTGTCCGGCTCTGCAAAACAATTCTCCACATATTGCCATAGAGAGAATAATATTTACACAAATCTAATCTGCTGATGTATTCCGTGGCGTGACATCACACCACGGCCAAGCCTTTATTTGAATCGTTTTCACTTTCCCACCTCAGCGCGTTTAGCGAGGCGGTTACCTTGGCATGTCTTGTCAAAGCAGAGATCGTGTCCCCTTATTCCGGGATTCTCATCAATACGGGCGTGGGTAACCCAACCGCGCCATTGATTACGGCGCTTGGGAGATAAGCGAGTTTTATCAGGCTGGTGGGGACGCATAGCCGCATCCGCCCATATAAGGGGATAAGGATCCACCTTTTCACCTACGCCTTCTTCCTCCTTTGCCTATCCATCTTCCGCGCACTTGAGCTCCAGTGCCCAAGTCCGCACTTCCCACCTCGACCTTCTCCAGCCATGTCCGGAGCGGGAGGCAAGTGGATGGTCTCCTCCGTCAAGGAGGGACACATAAAAAAGCTAAGGAAGGCCGGATACTTGTCTGACAACATCGCGCACCGGCTTCCCGAAGAGGGGCAGCTCATCCCCACCCCCGGGCCCCATGAGAGGGTGGTGTTCCTCCCCCATTTCCTCCGCGGACTGGGCTTTCCTCTCCACCCATTTGTCCGGGGGCTCATGTTCTACTATGGCCTGGATTTCCACGATCTGGCCCCGAACTTCATCCTCAACATCTCGGCGTTTATCGTCGTGTGCGAGGCTTTCCTCTGCATCCGCCCCCATTTCGGCCTATGGCTCAAGGCTTCCAATGTCAAGCCGAAGGTGGTGCGCGGCAACCAGGCGGAGTGCGGAGGTGCCATAGCGGGCAAGATGCCCAACGTCCTATGGCTCAAGGGCTCCTTTGTGGAGACCCTAAAGGGGTGGCAATCGGGGTGGTTTTACATCACCGAGCCGCGCGATCCTGAATGGGTCGCAGCCCCTGAGTTCCGGTCTGGACCCCCCATGCGGCTCACGTCCTGGAAAGAGACGGGCCTGTCGTGGGGCTACAAAGGAGAGGTGACTGGACTGCAAACATGCATCCAAACCCTGGTGAACAAGCAGCTCAAGCTTGTCAATGTAGTCCAGGTTATGCTCATCCACCGGATCCTCCCGTGTCAACAACGAGCCTTAAACCTGTGGGAGTTCGACCCGGCGCAGCACCGAACTCTGAGCAGGCTCTTCAACACGACGTACGAAGATGCCTGGAGGGTGCTATTCAAGGGCGCCGAAGCTCCCGCATCCACTTCTGAGGATCGCGGATTCAGCACGCAGCATCACGCTAGTGCGGTAAGCTATCTTTACCTTTTAGAGGGCATTAGTTTTTCATAGTTTGACTCCATGCGGGATCTAAGCTCCCTTACCTTTGACAGGATTGGCAGGTGAAGTCCGGACAGATCGACTGTCCGGCTCCTTTGCCCGAAGACCCGGCCAATGCTCGCTTGGCGAAGCTGCTGGTTCTGGCACCTTATGTGGTGCCGGAGAAGAAGGTCAAGAAGAAGGCCACGGGGACTCGAAAGAGTGCCCGGTGCCTAGAGGTGTCGGATTCATCATCCGACGAATCCGATACGCGCTCCTCCCGTGAAGACGAGGAGGAAGAAGAAGAGACCTCTCCCCCTCCAGCGGGGGGAGGAAAGAAAAGGAAGGCCACCCCGACCGGGGAGGCCGAAGGGTCCAAAAAGAGGAAGACCCCTCCTCCGGACTACTCCATCGACGCCGATGATGGCGAAGAGGAGTGGCCGCACAGGGCCAAGCGCCCGGCGAAATCGTAAGTATTCGGATACCAGAGTAATTCATAGCATTCCTTTATGGCACAGCCTTTCCTTATGTCGAATACGATTATGCAGTCCACCCAAGGCCGGGCTCGACGAGTCGTCGAGCGGCTCCCTGAATTCGTCGGATGTGAATTCACTTCCGACGGCTACCTCCCCCCGCCCCATGGACGACGCCGAAGTGTTGTCACAACAGGTTCTGAGTCGGGAGGAGGTGGTCCTGGAGGCGCCGCAAGGCGACTTCCCGGATTCCAGGAGTAAAGGGGACAAAACCCCCCAGGGCTCCAAGTCCAGCTTTGAGCCGGACACCGCGCCGGAATCCTCAACGATTCCGGACTGCGGCAGGCGACCTCCTTCTAAGAGGAGCAAGCCTACTGAGCCGGCGGCCCCCATCCAACCGGAGGCGCCGGACAATCTGCTGGAGGTACTTAAGGGCGCCTCCATCGACGAGGAGCACCGCACTATTATGAGTGCGGTGATCCAGAAGGTTCAGTCCGCCAAGAGCGGACTGACTAAAGCTTGGGCCACCCTTCTAACAGGCTTTGAGGTAAGTAAAAATATGTAAGAATATTACCGCATAGACAGTAGCCCCTGATGCTCTGTTTGGCGTTCGGAAAGAAAAGCCGAATAGAGGATCTAATAAAATTCATAGGTGTCTAACAAAAAATGAGTCAATATGCGTATGCAGGCTTCGCTGCTAACGTCCGCTGCACTGACTGCGGAGTTGGAGACGCTGAAGCGGGACCTCGAGCGGTCCGAGCAAGAGCTCGACCTTGCCAAGCGGCAGCTCGAGGAGAAGGAAGGTAAGGAGTACCTTATTAAAAAGTATAAAAAATGTGCAATTGCAAAAAATGACAGGATTTAACGTGGCTATTGTAGGAGCCACGACTGAGGTGGCGACCCTTAAGCAAGCGCTGTCCGAGGCCGAGAAGAGGGAGGCCACGGAGCGCACCGAGCGGGACAAGTATGAGGCGTAGGTTGGCGAGGTGCGGCAAGAGCACCAGGCTCTCATGAAAAAACATGAGAGTTTGGAGCTTGACTCGAAGACGTGAGCGTCCAAGCTCGTGGCGACCATTGAAAATGCCCAGTCTGCCAAGGCTGAAGCCCAGAAGGCCATTCAGGAGGTGGACGTGATGAAGAAGATAGCGGCGGGTAAGGCTTTCTTTATGCAAAGCAAGCATGTGAAAGTCAATTACTTGTTACTTACCCGAATCCGGAGCTCTCCAGGAGCATTCGCAGATTTGCCTCGCAGCGTGTCCGATGCCGCTGCATTCTACCGAACCGAGGAGGGCAGCTCGATGGAGAAAGTGTTCTGGTCTCAGTATGCTGAGGCCGGACACCCTGTGCCCCTGAGCGACCAGCTGAAGCAACTGGTCGAGCTCCACAAGGTGGCCGAACAGGCCATGAAGGGCCTCATAGTTTGGCTGTGGCCTAGAGAGGCTCTGCCTGGGAGCTACTTTGGGCTGGTGCGGCGGCTGGTGGAGGCCTGTCCAAGGCTCGAAGTCATAAAGTGCTCCGTCTGCATCGAGGGTGCCCGTAGGGCCCTTGCCCGTGCTAAGGTGCACTGGGGCAGGTTGGATGCTGAGAAGGTTGTGAAGGACGGGCCACTGCCAGGGAAAGAGCATCGCAAGCCCAAGATGTATTATGAGGGTGTTCTGAAGGGTGCCCGCCTTATGGCGGATCAATGTTCCAGGGATGTAATTTTTGAGTAAACTCGCTCGTTTTGTCCTGTGCGCTGAAAACTTGTTCATAGGCGCTAAGCAATGCTTTTTGAATTTAAAATATTACCTTCTGTGCGGCTGTTTATCAAATTTGAGAGATGGCGAGTCGTCGGCTTCTGCCCCCATGCCACTAGTGCTGGGGTGTTCGGGATAACCTAAGCGCTCTTGTTCCCATTTTTGGGTCCTTCGAGGGAGGCGCTCAGCACAACGAACAAGGCAATCGGACTATAATGCTTGAACACTCTCACTTAGCCATAGAATTCTATAATTTTAAATTTCGGCGAAGCCCCTAGTATTCGGAAGACCGAGTTCGGGGCGCTATCCACACCTAGGCCGGACAAGGCCGACTCCTCGCTCTAAGCGGCATAAGTCTTTAAGGACTCGAAAAACCTCTCGAACAGCGACCAGTCTCTCGCTTTATCATGACAGTCAGTTTTAGCTTTCTCTACTGAGGTGCTCAGCCCAGCTCAACTGGGGCACAATCATAGTAGTTCTCCTAGTGCTACCTTAGCTGATATAGCGGAACGTAAGGCACCAAAACATAGGAGCCGGGCAAACCCAACTATTGACCCAAGACATGATTCGGAGCCAATGCATATAATGCTATAAGTTCGGGGTGCCGCACTTGTGAAAGTGTTCGGACTTCTCACACCATATTGAGGGGTACTTAAGCCCCTAGCATATTAGCCGTACCAGAGTGTACGGGTGCAACATGTCATTAATGAACATATATGAAAGAGATTAATGCAATAATAGACGAATGCTATGCATTGTTTATTTAAAAGGGCTGCGATCAAAGCAGAACGATACAAATAGTGCAAAAAGCGAAAGGCGGGACTATTTAACATGTCCTTTCCAGGGGCAGGCGGCGGAATGGTATGCGAAACAGGTATATTGCTCGTTATAGAGACCACCTGGGAGTTCCATGATGCGGCGTAACTTCTTGCTTCCCTGGTTCTTGCATCGTTTGTGCGGCAATTGTGCTGCCGATTAGGCCTTCCAAAGAATGGAGTCCTGAAAGTAAGAGAAAATCAAAAATTCGGCAGCCCCTAGTGCGGTTTAAGCTGTGTTTTGGGCGTGCCGTGATAGTGCCCCTCTCCGTGTGCCCATGGTATTTCCAGAGCGTAGTTATGTACGCGAAGCACTGGTTTCGCGATTTCGCGAGGGCTGGGGTTGGGGCCGCATTGCTACGCTTGCTCGGAACGTGCCAGACGGTCTTGTTGTAGGTTACTCCGGGCGCGCTTGAAGGTGTCCGGACATTTAGTAGCCGGACTGGAAAATTGCCTTGAACTTTGGGGCGACTGGCTTCATCGCGTATACGTCCCTTAACACGCGCTTCCGCTCCCTTTTGGGGATGTGGGTTGCGTATATCATGTTCACCGTCCGCACTTGTGGGGGAAAACCCTTCTATCCACTGTTGTTCGGTGGCCGGGGCTCCTCCTCGTCATTGCTATGCGGCCCCTTGTCTCTATTTTCGGCATTTAACTTGCCTTCTTGCTTGAACGCCCAACAATCCTTGTTGGTGTGATTGGCTGGCTTTTCGGGGGTGCCATGTATCTGGCACAAGCGGTCGAGTATGCGGTCCAAACTGGACGGGCCCTGAGTATTTCTTTTGAATGGCATTTTCCGCTGACCGGATTTATAGCCCCTGAATCCGGCATTAACTGTCGTATCCTTAGAATTGTCGCCGTTAATGCGGCGCTTTTGCTTGTTGCAACGTGACCTTCCATTGTTGTCCTTGGTATCCGAATTACCAGGGTTCTTGGTCAAGTTATTGCTACGAGCTAGCCAGCTGTCTTCTCCCGCGCAAAAGCAGGTCATAAGCGTCGTGAGTGCTGCCATAGATTTCGGCTTTTCCTGTCCATGGTGCCGGGCAAGCCACTCATCACGGATGTTATGCTTGAAGGCTGCTAGCGCCTCTGCGTCCGGACAGTCGATGATTTGATTTTTCTTTGTTAGGAACCGTGTCCAGAATTGCCTGGCCGACTCCTCTGACTGCTGAATTATGTGGCTTAGGTCATCGGCGTCTGGTGGTCGCACATACGTGCCCTGGAAGTTGTCGAGGAATGCGGCTTCCAGGTCCTCCCAACAACCAATTGATTCTGCTGGCAAGCTGTTAAGCCAATGCCGAGCTGGTCCTTTAAGTTTGAGTGGGAGGTATTTGATGGCGTGTAGATCATCACCGCGGGCCATGTGTATGTGAAGGAGATAATCCTCGATCCATACCGCAGGGTCTGTCGTGCCATCGTATGATTCAATGTTTACGGGTTTGAAACCCTCGGGGATTTGATGATCCATTACTTCATCTGTGAAGCATAGTGGGTGTGCGGCGCCTCTGTATTGGGCTATATCCCGACGTAGCTCAAATGAGCTTTGTCTATTGTGTTCGGCCCGGCCGGATTTACTATATCCAGCGTGACGATTGTCATCCCGTGCCGTGGGGCGCCCGCACGATCCGTAGATCGATCTTGTTTGCCTTGCCTTGTCCTCCAATATATCTCGCAGGTCTGGCGTATTTTCCCGTGCCTTGGTAGTTTTTGAACAGCGCCGGGGTGCGGCTTGAGTGGAGGCCCGAGAGGCCTCTCTGTAGCGGCCGCGAGGTGGCCGGTCGGCCGCATCATGCGCTGGTGATGTAGGTTTAGGTGCTTCCTCCTCCAATCGGGGTAGTAACCTGCGCTTTGTGTAGCTCTTGGAGGGGCGTTCGAGTTCATACTCTTCGGCCGCAAGGACTTCAGTCCATCTGTCAGCTAGCAAATCTTGATCAGCTCTAAGTTGTTGCTGTTTTTTCTTGAGGCTGCTCGGCGTGGCCATAAGCCTGCGTTTGAAATGCTCTTGTTCGACGGGATCCTCCGGTACGACGAATTCATCGTCGTCGAGGCTTGCCTCGTCTCTGGAGGGAGGCATATAATTATCGTTCTCGACCTCTCTGTTTGTCGCTCTCTAATGAGGGCTGGCTTCTCCATCCTCCTGTGTTGAATCTTGCTGGAGGGGGTTTTCTTCGGCACTGTCCGGAGTGTTATTATCTCCTGTGCCAGAATCACCATTTTTGCTGTTGCAGGATTTGGAGCGGCGCCGCTGGCACCGGCGCTTAGGCTGTTTCTTGGAGGGGTCATCCTCCGCTGTTCCATCGCCATCTCCTTCTTTCGGGGTGTCCACCATGTATATGTCATATGACGAGGTGGCTTTCTAGTGCCCTATAGGCGCTGGTTCTTGATCGTCTTCTGCATCGGCGTCCATACCGTCGATGTCTTCGGAGTCGAAGTCGAGCATGTCGGTTAAGTCATCGACAGTGGCTACGAAGTGGGTGGTGGGTGGGATTTGAATTTCTTCATCATCCGTATCCCAACCGGGCTGGCCATAATCCGGCCAGGGCTCTCCTGATAAAGTGAGAGACTTTAGTGAGTTCAGAATATCACCGAAGGGCGAGTACTGAAAGATGTCCGTGGCGGTGAACTCCATAATCGGCGCCCAATCGGATTCGATCGGCAGGGGCGCGGAGGGCTCGGAGTCCGGGGTGGAGTCCGGCGCCTTGGAGTCACGAGCTTCGTAGGGGACAAAGCTGGTGTTCGGCTCGATCGCCGTAGAGATTGCAGCCCCTGAGGCGGTGTCCAACCACCCATCCTCGATCGGCGCAGCTGGCTCTGAATTAAGGGTCGGAGCCGATGCGGGTGCGGCCTCCAAGGCACTGTTCAGCGGCAGAGCTAGATCATGCCCATCGTGATAGTGCGGCGCGCCCGGCTATGGCTCGAATCCGTCGAAGATCAAATCTCCGTGGATATCAGCCGTATAGTTCAAGCTTCCAAATCTGACCTGATGGCCAGGGGCGTAGCTTTCGATCTGCTCTAGATGGCCAAGCGAATTGGCCCGCAGTGCGAAGCCGTCGAAGATGAAGATCTGTCCGGGGAGAAAAAGTCTCGCCCAGGACTGCATCGTTGTTGATGATCGGAGGAGCCATCGGGCCTAAAAGTGACGACCCAGAGGAACTCTCAATGAAAGCACCAATGTCGGTGTCAAAACCGGCGGATCTCGGGTAGGGGGTCCCGAACTGTGCATCTAGGCGGATGGTAACAGGAGACAAGGGACGCGTTGTTTTTACCCAGGTTCGGGCCCTCTCGATGGAGGTAAAACCCTACTCCTGCTTGATTAATATTGATGATATGGGTAGTACAAGAGTAGATCTATCACGAGATCAAGGAGGCTAAACCCTAGAAGCTAGCCTATGGTATGATTGTTGTTCTTGGTACTACGGACTAAACCCTCCGGTTTATATAGACACCGGAGGGGGTTAGGGTTACACAGAGTCGGTTACAATGGTAGGAGATCTACATATCCGTATCGCCAAGCTTGCCTTCCACGCCAAGGAAAGTCCCTTCCGGACACGGGACGAAGTCTTCAATCTTGTATCTTCATAGTCCAGGAGTCCGGCTGAAGGTATAGTCCAGCTATCCGGACACCCCCTAATACAGGAATCCCTCAATGAGCCCCCTCACGAAGGGATCCGTCGCGAAGCCTAGCCCTCGAAGGAAGTGAGACACGAACACCACGCTCTCACCAGGCTTGGGAGTGGGAATGACCTGCCCTGGAGCAGGCAGCCTATGTGAGATGTCGCCGGTCAAGAACCTGGCTTCTCTCAGCTTTAGCACGTCCTCCTCCGTAATGAAGGAAGGCATGCATCGCCCTCGAAGGTCGGAGCGGACATCGTCGAAGGTCCGAAGCACCGAAAAACTAGGGCCTTGGGTGTTGGAACTCAAGGCAAGAGGCGGATTCGATTGAGATTGAAAAAAGGAGTAAGGCCTTGGTCTCTTCATAAGAGGTTGAAAACCAAGAGTCCTCCCCGTGACCGTTTTGGACTCACCATTGATCGAGAGGATATACCAACGGGCACGACTGGGTTACCCACGCCCGTATTCATGAGGATCCCGTAAATTAAGGGAACACGATCTCTGCTTCGACAAGACGTGCCAAGGAAACCGCCTCGCGAAGTGCGCTAAGGTGGGATAACAAAAATGATTCGAATAAAGGCTTGGCCGTGGTGTGATGTCACGCTACGGAATACGTCAGCAGATTAGATTTGTGTAAATACTATTCTCTCTATGGCAGTATGTGGAACTTATTTTGCAGAGCCGGACACTATCCTTGTGTTCAAAATCTTCTATGAAGTATTCGGAGGAGGAACCCGCCTTGCAATGCCGAAGACAATCTGCGCGCCGGACTCGTCGTCATTGAAGCCTGGTTCAGGGGCTACTGAGAGAGTCCTGGATTAGGGGGTGTCCGGATAGCCGGACTATAACCTTTGGCCGGACTCTCGGACTATGAAGATACAAGATTGAAGACTTCGTCCCGTGTCCGGATGGGACTTTCCTTGGCGTGGAAGGCAAGCTTGGCAATACGGATATGTAGATCTCCTCCCATTGTAACCGACTCTGTGTAACCCTAGCCCTCTCCGGTGTCTATATAAACTGGAGGGTTTTTGTCCATAGGACGAACAACAATCATACCATAGGCTAGCTTCTAGGGTTTAGCCTCCTTGATCTCGTGGTAGATCTACTCTTGTACTACCCATATCATCAATATTAATCAAGCAGGAGTAGGGTTTTACCTCCATCGAGAGGACCCGAACCTGGGTAAAAACATTGTGTCCGTTGTCTCCTGTTACCATCCGCCTAGACGCACAGTTCGGGACCCCCTACCCGAGATCCGCCGATTTTGACACCGACACCCTTGTTAAGTTCCGAGTCCGCTCAACAGCTCAAAGCGGCCGTGTTGAAAGTGGCAGGGTAGCCTTCCGCACCTGGCAACGCTCCCAACTCTGACTCAAGTCAAGCTCGACAGTTTGGGCGATCGCGCTAAGGGCGGCAAGGTGGTTAGCCCGGCAGCAAGCACGCCCGGCAGGCCAATGGGGATTCATCCCCACGACGCCGCCTTGGGTTTACGTGTTGGCGAACCTACCCAGTAGTGTAGGGAGGACATACAAAGGAAAACCGAACAGGAAAATAACATGCATAATAATAAAATGTGATGCAGAGTTATGTTACATCAAATTGTTGATGCGGTTCTAACTAGAGATAGCAATTGTCTTGGTTGTGAACCCGCAACGGCGATAAGAAAAAGGAATGCCTCATCCCAGCGCTGGCCCTCCACCCTCTGAATTCCGCCGACTCGGTTGTTGATAGGCTTAGTGCGCTCCCTGAGCGGCGCAAGGTCGGTCCCCTCTGGCAAGCTCTCTAGTGCGGCGTCGAAGTAGAGGTCGGGCTACCAATGCGCCACCTTGGTGAGAACCTTGGTCATGGCACCCTGGGAAAACCTCTGGGACTTGTCGGTCAGTGAGGCCGCCCGGTTGGCACGGAGCCGCTCCAGAGCGCCGACGACCTTCTCAAAGAACATGGTCAAGGTGCAATTGGCGCTCACGCTCCGCTCCGGGACATACCTCACGTCCAGCATCCCCATGATGGCCAGCTGTGCGGCAACCTGGTTGGCGACAGTGGCGAGGCGGTCGAGCCAACGGTTCTCGCCCGCCACGTGATCCGCGAAGTTGAGGCCCTCGTTCTTCCAGAACAGCTTCTCGGCCTCTAGCTCCTTGGCCAGGGTCCCCTCTCGGGTTGTGGCCTCCGATAGCACCTTCTCGAGACCGTCCAGCTTCAGCTTGAGGTCTTTGATGGAGTTGTTGGCCTCGAAGAGCTCCCCAGCCTTACTGATGACCGCGCCCTGCGCCTCTGTCAGGGCACTGTTGAGTGTGTCCTTCTCCTAGGACGGCTTCACGGCCTGCTCCTTCAGCGGGTCACGCTCTGCCTCCAGTTCCTCCACCTTGCCGGCGTGAACCTGGCCCTGGGCATTGAGCGCCTCTTCGTGCCTCTGCTCCAGCTCACTGGTCCGCTGCAAGACAAGCTTCTCCACCTCTGCATCCTTGCCGCGAAGCATGGCGGCAAGCTTCTCCTCACGTGAAGTGAGGTCCTCCTCCTAGGAGTTCAGCGCGGCCTCGCACTGGGTCCGAGCGGCTTCGGCGGCCGCGGCCAAGTTCTTCGCCGCGTCCTGAGCTTTCTTGACGTCGGCGAGCTTCATGGTGAGCTCCATGTCGCGCTTGGCTTGCTCACCCTGGGCCGCCTTGAGCTCCTTGTGGGCCTCGCGGAACCAGTTCTGCGCCTCGGCAACGCGCTTCTGGAGGTCCGCCTCCACCTTCTCCACCACCACCATCCTGGACTTAGCATTGTCCAGGCGGGCGCGGTGGAGCGCCTGGAGCTTCCGGAAGCTGGCGCCCATGGCGTGGAGGAGCCGCTCTTCCTGCGAACCGTGGCCGCCAACGATCGGCTCGCCGACGACTTCAAGCCCGACAGCGGCAAGCACCTTGTCGTCGAACACCTCTCCCTCAACGGGTGTCCTGGTGCTCGACGCGCCTGGAAGGTGGACGAACAAGTCGTCACTCACCCTCAGGTACTTGCCGGAGCCGGAAGCAGCTGAGGAGGAAGGTTGGTCACCAGCCTCCTCCTCCTCCTCGGTAGCGGCCCCGCCGGCTTCCCCGGCAGGCCCCTTGCCGGCCTCCTCAGCGGCAGCCTTATCGGCCTCCCCGGTAAGCCCCTCAGTGGCGTCCTCAGCAGCGTCCTTGGTGGCCTCCTCGGCGGCGTCTTCTCGGCATCTGCCTCGGCGGCCTTGGCGACGCCCTCGATGATGACGTCCACGTCCTCTGGTTTCACCGAGGAGGAATCTGGGCGCCGAAGAAGGGGGTGAGGCAAGGCCAGGACCAAAAGCTAGAAGGGGAAAGAACAGGGACGAACGGCGGATGGCTTACCCGTGCCAGTACCCGGCTGGGAAACGGAAGTTCCCTCCCCGCCAACATTTGGCTTCGAGGCAAAGCCGCCGGCGCCCAAGTTCTCCTCCTCCTCCTCCATGTGCATGGGCCCGATGCCTGGCGCCCTTGCCGAGGACACCCCTCGGGGCGGCGTGGTCGATGGGGGCGGCGTGTTGGGAGCGGCCCTCTGTGGCTCCTCCTGCTGCTGCTCTCCTCCTACATGCCTGGCAGGGTCAGCGCCAAAGTGTCGTGCCCCTAACACATGTCGACGAGGGAAGAGTGATGAACTTACGTTGGAGGCTGTGTCTGGGGCTGCTGTCCGGGCTGCTCAACACCACCAGAGGCGCCCTTGAAGTAACAGTCGGGGGCTGGCCACCCACCGAGACCTTGGTCCTCTTCGCTCTTTGGGCCAGTGTCTCCCCGTCCCTACAAAGATGAAAACAAATCAAGGCAAGCAACACAGATTGAGGAGGCAGAGATAACAAAAGGAACCTGATACTTACTCGTCGTCCGCCTCCTCCTCTGTTGTCTTCCTCTTCCTCCTCAGGCTGAGGGATCCATAATCAAAAGTAACCTCCGTATCAACATTCGACGGAGGAGGAGAAGGAGGTGGTGTCTGGACACGCGCGGACGAAGAAGGGGCGGCTGTCTTCTTCTTCACCGCGGCCTTCGCCGGCTTCTTTGCCGCCGCGGCCCTCGTGTGGCGCCCGGGCCCCTCCAAGGTCAGCTTTGGCCGCGCAGCCCTGCCGGGCCGGACCAGCTCGCCGGAACTGGCCCGCCGCAGGACCCGGCCCCTCCCCGTAGGCGGCATCGGGTCTGCGGTCTCGGCCTCCTCCGATAACGACTCGTCGGTTACATCTTCAACCAAAGGAGCCTCGGTGCCGGCGCTGTTGGCTCCCCCGGCGGCCACCGCCCACCGGGCGAGCTCCTCCTCCTCCACGACCGTCGCAGGCTTGTCCTCCACACCGCCGGCGTTGCCGGCCTTCCTGGCAAGTTGTGCCTCCCTCGCCCTTGTGGCGATGTAGTCCAGCTCCGCCTGGGTGGTGTCCTGGACAACAAGCTGCTCGGCGTCAGCGTTGACATACACCTCATGCAGGGTGTCAAAGAACTGTTGCACTTCAGCATCCTCCGGCTCCTTCCATCTCGGGGCAGGGCCGTGCGTGTTGCAGTCCGGCATCATGACGACGATCTCGGACCGACACGATTTGTTGCACAACGGGACCACCCCCGTCGGCAGCTTGAACAGAGGCCCCTTGAGGACCTTGTCGGCCTTCGCAGCGGACCTCACAACCTTGCCGGTCTGCTCGACCTCGCCGTTGCGGCCCACGTCGAGCTGGAAGATCCGCTGGCAGAAATGGGCGTGCGCCATCACTATGAAGTTGTGGTCGAGGCCGGGGCGGAGCCGCATGAAGTCGGCGGGGTTCGTGAAGAGGCAGGCCGGCCTCCCCTTGTTATGCAGAGGAGCAATCCGGTGACGGATGAAGTCCGCCCCAATCATCTCAAGGGTGATCCCGGACTGGGTAAGCCGGAGAATCCTGGTGGTGGCCACCGTGAGCTTTCCGTCCTCGGCGTCGACGTCGCTCCAATTGCTTCCGCGAACCGGCAGCGCCCGGCGAACTCTACAGAATGCCGGCGGGTCTTTCTCTTCAATCCAGCACCACCGGCCCCTCCATTCTTCCCACCTCTCCTTCATGGCGCCGTTTGGGTACGCTCCCTTGGATTTCGGAATCCAGGCGATCCACCCCGAGATGGCGCCTCCCGTCTGGATCCGAGGGAAGAAGTAATGGTGGAAGAGCGTCGTGTTGGGGTGCACCTCGGCAAAGCCTTCACAGAGGTGTGCAAAAAGGGCCATGCACGCCACCGCATTTGGAGTAAAATCCAGGAGGCAAAAGCCGAAGGTGTGCATGATGTCGCTGAAGAAGTCGGAGAAGGGAGGGCAGAACCCACAATAAAAATAATCAACAAAGAAGGGGTACCGATTTGGGGCAGCCTCGGGGCAGTTGGCGGGCATGACACGCGTGGCCGAATGCCCCGAATTCTCTCCCCCAGTCTTCACTCCCCACAAGGGCATGAAGGAGTCTCGAAGCTCGAACACATCGACCGTCGAGGGGAAGAAGGCAGACTGCATCCGCTGCACCGCCAGCGCACTTTCCGGCGGCTCCGCGGCTCCGGCATCCTTGGCCACTCCCTTGCCCTTGGTGGATTTTGGCGCCATGACGGCTGGGGGAGGAGGGCAGGACGGAGGGCGGCGGAGGCACAATGGCGGCAAGCAGGGATGAAGCTTGGAGAAGAAGAGGGAAGCAGGCGGAGGTCTCCGAGATTGGGGTTGTGTGGAGGGTAAAAGGAACAGTGCGCCCGCGGTTATCCCTTTTTATGGGGAACCACGGGGCGCGCTGCCCATTTACTATGATATGACGCATGCATGTGAAAACCGCCCCACGCATGCCACCCACGTCATGCACACCCCTCCACGCTGTGCCACGCGCGCGGGTCGTGGGAAGCGGAGCACGTGAAGAATCTTACGACGGTAAAAACCGCCCCACCTACCCGTGCACCATTTTGGGCCTGGCCCAACAACGTGTCGCGCTTATGTGTGGCCCAGGCCCGGGGGCTCCTGTCGGTGTAAAAAAATAGGGGCGCATTTTTGTACCCCTTTTCCTGTGCACGGGCAGTCAGAGCCGCGCCCACAGCCACACCAAGCAGAACGAGGGAGGTGATCCTAGGTAAGATCAAAGCCCAAGACAATCAAAGCAATGCCAAGGCCAAGACCACAAAGAGCAGAGGGACGTAGCAGGTTCCCCCGGCAAGACCCTTGCCGGGCGGCCTCAGCGGCCCCGGCAAGACCCTTGCCAGGACAGCTTGCCCCACACCAACACAGCGAGCCACCCTTGAGCCCACGACTCCCAGCGCCATCATCAGCGTGGGGCCAGGGATCGGGAAGGCACCTCTATGGTGGCATGCAGATCTTTGTGAATACATATTCAAGATCAGATGAGGATTAGAAGACGACGATTCTCGGCAAGATCCTTGCCGAGGAAGGCCACCAGACCCCCGGCAAGATCCTTGCCGGGGACGACAGCACGCCACGGCAAGACCCTTGCCGGGCCACCCGGTAAGGCCCTCGCCAAAGACGTCGGCGAGGCCACTGCCAAGCCCACGTCAACCAAGCTTCCGCCGCCGTTCACATGCAGCTGCCAGCCCAACCAGCTGGGCGGGCACCTGCGTGGCAACATGTAGCTCCCAGGCAACTCATCAAGCGCCTGCGCGGCGGCATGTAAATCTTCGTGAAGGCTCCACCACCGCGCCAACTCAACTGCCTGCCTGCCTACATGGCACCGCACGCATCCCTGGCCGATGCGCGTGTCGAAGCGAGGAGCAGCGACGGACTGGACTGGCCTCGCCCCCGTCCCCGATAAAGCAAGAGGACACCTAAGAGATGCATTAAATGCACCTTGTCCTGTAATACGAGGGATAACCTCGTGCCACTGTAGACCTTTCCACCTCTTGTGTGCCACTGTGGCAACCCCTTTTTCCTATAAAAGGAGGCCTGAGGCGACCAGGAGAAGGATCCGGCTCTTTCGAACCACACGCTGACCACAACTAGTTCGAGAGCTCAAGAACTCTCAGAAATACACCCACCAAAGCAGGACTAGGGTTTTACGCATTCTCACGGCCCGAACCTGGGTAAACAATCCTTGTGCTATCTACTAGCCCTGCTCTCCTCGCAACTCTGTGCCCCGGCAACCATAGTAGGGATTCTTGTGATCCCATAGGTGTCGTTCCACACCGACAAAATTGAACGCCAAAAACAAGGACAAGGGGCAGCATAGCGACGACAAGGAGGAGCCCTGGCCGCCGAACACGGGAGGACAGAAGAGGTTCCCCCCACAAGTGAAAACGGTGAACATGATATACGCAACCCACATTCCCAAGAGGGAACGGAAGTGTGCACAAAGGAACGTCTATGCGATGGAGCCAGTCGCCCCAAAGTTCAACCCATGGTCCTCTTGTTCGATCACCTTCGATCGCAGGGACCACCCCACTAGTATCCGACATGGTGGATCTGTCGCATTGGTCGTTGACCCCATCATCGACGGATTTCACCTCACTCGAGTCCTTATGGACGGCGGCAGCAGCCTGAACCTGCTCTATCATGATACAGTGCACAAAATGGGTATAGACCCCTCGAGGATCAAACCCTCTAAAACCACCTTTGAAGGTGTCATCCCAGGTGTAGAGGCCCATTGCATGGGATCAATCACACTAGAAGTGGTCTTCAGATCTCCGGACAACTTCCGAAGCGAGGAGTTAATCTTCGACATTGTCACGTTCCGCAGTGGCTATCATGCACTGCTCGGGCGAACCGCATTTGCCAGATTCAATGCGGTACCGCATTATGCATACCTCAAGCTCAAAATTTCAGGACCTCGTGGGGTTATAACAATCAATGGAAACATAGAACGCTCACTCCGCACGGAGGAACACACCGCAGCCCTCGCAGCTAAGGTACAAAGCAGCCTTCTAAGGCAAATCGCCAATTCGGTGATAAAGCCCCCAGATACCGTCAAGCGAGTCCGGAGTAACCTGCAACAGGATCGCCTGGCCCGTTCAGAGCTCGCCTAGAAATTCGGCACTCGTCCTAGTCCTAGTCAAGCGACAAAATCCGTGTCGCGCGTACATAATTTCGCGTGTCAAAATACGGCACGTCGCGACCATGCTCCTGCTCCCGCGTGTCAAGACCCCGCGCTGCTCCCAGCTGCAGCGCATGGGGACCTGCAAGACCAAGCTCTCCATCAACCAAGGCCTCCCGTGGCCACAGCGGGCTGCCGTGCCTTCACCACCGAGCTACGCAGCGTCGCGTGGCCCGGCATGTTCAAGCCAGATCTGCATCCTCATTACGACGGCACGGCCGACCCCGCGGAGTTCCTCCAGCTCTATGAGCTGGGCATCGAAGCTGCCAACGGAGACGAGAAGGTCATGGCGAACTGGTTTCCCATGGCGCTCAAGGATGGGGCCCGCACCTGGCTCCTGAATCTGGCTCTAGGCACGATCTCCTCCTGGCACCAGATGCGCACCCGCTTCATCGCCAACTTCCAAGGTACTCGCGACCGGCCACCCGCCGTGAGTGACATGCGCCGCATCAAGCAACAACCCGGAGAGACCCTGCAAAAGTATATGCAGCACTTCAACAACGCACGCCTCAAGATTCTGATGAGGACATCAATACCATTGTTACACCCACGGCCCCTACTGTTACATATACTGGACCAATTACTTGAGCTCGCGCACGCCAATTAAATTACCAGGTACTTTCGTTTCTTGGTAATGATTCTAATGTTCATGAGATTATGATGCTGCCTAAATTGGATACATTTGTTTTGTTTACAAATGAAGGGCCTAGCTTGGAGAAGGATGAACATTGGAGCAAGAACACGCATGGAGTTGATGGCATGCGCAAGGGGATCAAGAACGGAGTTATAAGTGATGATTTCAGGACTTCGAAGCCGTCATAAGGAGTGCATGAAGCCTTGGACGAAATATACAAGATGCCACTTCATAATATTCGTCCATAGGCTATTCTAGGTGTTGCGTCACCTTATTAATGGGCCAGGCCCATGTAATTTCGAAATACTTAAGTATAGGCTATTTTTAGAGTCCGTATGTGTGGGGAAACAAGAGTTAGGGTTGGTTTCGGACCTTTTGTTTAGATTAAAAGTTCGCCATAGCTGCAACTTCGCGTACTTCGTTTGTGTCCAACGACCAGACCAAGACGTCACAGAACCCCACCTTGATCAATACAGCTTTCATCTTATATTCGCAATATCCCGATTGCAATCTCAGTGATAGAGGCGGGGTGTCCCGATCTTTCGATGAGATGATAACTATCGATTTGGTGAAGATGACTTTGACGAGCCGACTACAAACATGCACGACGTTGCACCTTAGCAATCGCTAAACCAACTCCGAGAGGTTATTGACCACGCCAAAGCACAATCAACCTGACCACGAAGGTCTATTCCTGCAAGCAATCGAAGAACAAGCAAGAATATGATAAAGCAATCTGAATATTGCGAATATAGATGAAGTATTGATAAAGGTGGGGATCCGGAAGCGGTCTTGGTCTGGTCGTTGGACACAAAAGAAGTACACGAAGTTGCAATGGCTAACTTTTAACTAAACAAATCCCAAGGAAAAAGCTACTAGATGGATCTACTTATATAGGAGCAAGGGGTGGCGGCCAAGGAGGTGGGAGGACGTCCCAAGGCAGCCTAAAACTAACCCTAGGTCGTACAAGGCTCATGGGACCAAGTGGAGGTGATGCAACATCTTTGGGCTTGTAATTTGACTTGGATTCTGCTGCAACGTCAGATTGTTTCGTCCGTAACTCAACGCTCCGGACGAATTTGAAGGTGAATCCAATTGGGTTGGAAAGATCACGAAACCTAGTTTCCAACAAAAAAATAATCACCCAATTCGGAGTCCGTATGAAAAAGTTGTTGGCGTTTTGAGTCAGGTATGTCTGTGCAGTCCGAATCTGAATCCAGAACGTGAGAGACTTGGACTCTATCTTCTCTTGGCCCAAAAGTGACGTGAGAGGACTTTTTGAACACAACCTAAACTTCTCCTTTTCCCTTGTCTTCATATGTGGATTGTACAAATGTCCCATACACCTGCAATTAGACAAAACACAAAAGTGTGTGAAGTATTTTTGTTCTGGATAACATAAATAGATTATTGAATAGTTTGCATTAGAAATCACGTGACAAATATGCATGTATGCAATATTTTTGGTCGTATCCAAGGTAGTCATGTCCTCATCATCCTCCCCTTTTTGAAAACAAAGCCGTCCTCGGCATTGCTTAATCTGAAATGTGGCTAACAAAAGAGACAAGGTGTACATGTTGTATATGTATATGTCATCCATTTTAACTTCCCTTGATTTTTGCACATATGTCACATGTATACATGAGTAACTTTCATTGTTCATAAAATCTAAAGCCAAAAAATTATCACAAGAAGTAGAAGGCATGAAAATATTGGAACTCAGTTTGCACATATAAGTGAAGCTTTTATTCTCTTCAAAAGATTGTCAATGTTCATTATTAAACCATCCTAACTTCGATGAATAAACCTTACTTGCATCAAATTTACATGCTACAACATGCTTAAATAAGCAAACATGCAATAAGTCATTGGACACAGAATCATCATCAAGATTAGAGGTCATATCAAAATGATTAAACATTGGTTCTTTTGCATTAACAGTTAATTCAATGGGTGCACTCAAAATTGTTGATATTTCAGTTGTTTGATCACATGACGTATTCATGACAGTAAAAAGAGTCTCTAAAATAGGTGGTGTGCTCACATCAACAGGTAACTCAACACATGATGCATTCAAGTTAACTAGGCATGCTTCATTCTCATGTGAAGTTATATCATCAAGTCCTTTACTGTTACCTCGCAGAGATGTAGCTGATGTAGGTACGGACGTTGACAATGTACCATAATCTTGAGATGATATCGCGGTCACAATCCGAGGTGGGGCTACTCTAGTAGGTGCAATAGTGGAGTAACCAACCGGCGGTGGTGAGCATGAACTGGAATAGTAGTTGTTGTAGTCACCCATTGCATCCTCATGTATTTGTCTCTCAAAGGTACAAGCACAGACATACATACCAGTAATGCAACGAGGAATATACTGAAATCTTGCCTGAATATCATGGTTCAAACCACCAAAAAATCTATTCATTGTATCATCCTCAGATTCTTCTATGTCACAATGATGCATATAAGATTTGAACTCTTGGTAGTAAGCATGAACAGTGTTACTGCCTTGTTTTAATTGCTCCAATTTGCGACACAATTCACGATGATAGTAAGGAGGAAAAAATTGTTGTCTCATTACAGCTTTCAAAACTTTCCAAGTTATGGGTAGGTTATCAATGTTTTTCTTACAATGTACACTCCACCAAACAGAAGCAAAACCAGTAAATGCTCTAATGGTAGCTCGTACTCTCTCAAGTTCAGAAAAATCATGGTGACTAAAAACTTGTTCTACTTCAAGCTCCCAAGCTAGATAAATAGCAGGATTAAATCTACCCTCAAATGATGGTAAAGAGATAACTTGGCCATATGCTTGTGTGTGTTGTCCCAACTCTCGTGATGGTGAAGATGTGTCCGTCATCCAAGAACTTCTATCTCTGGAACCTGTCATGATTAGTAGAAACAAGAACCAAAATTCGAGAATAATGTTCCTATGAACTACTAGGATGTGGTTGTAAAGTGCTCACAGTAAAGCAAATATCAATATCTTACAAGTTCTTACCATGTGGCAGGTGGTGACAGGCAACTAGCGGTGTCAAATAACTCCGAAGATTGTGTAAAACGATTGCCAGGGGAACGTACGTATACACGGTGTAGAAATATGTGGAGCTGGGTTGGCTATATATGGTAGCAAAAGATTAGCAATAATCAATTCAGAGATGCAATGTTGAATAAACGCTCAACGACGATACTGTGTTGGTCCTAGGCTAGACCAAACTAGAGACGCGAGCCTAGAACACTAATGAGGTCACGTCGTAGCACAACTAGCATCAATAAAGAATATGAAGTAGCTCTGGACAGCAAGATATAAGTGAAGATCACAATAGCAGTAGACCTATTTAGAAGCTGATGTTGAGGTGCCAAATACTGAACTAGCTTCTGCAACTATTTAGATGCGGCTCGTCGCTAGCTTTCATTTGAGTACTCGCGGAGCCAAAACAGACTTCATATGAAGAAGTTATGCCTGTTTTACTGAACAGTGCACAAAACAGATTCCAATCCGAATTCAACTACGAGATTGAGTCTAGATAGATCCGAATTTTGTTTTTTTTTCTCCTCTTTTTTTTCTCACACTTTTTTTTGTTTTCCTTTCTTTTTTTTCTCTGACTTTTTTTTACTTTTTTTTCTCTCGTTTTTTTCTCTATCTTTTTTTTCTCTCTCCCTCTTTCCAAAACAAACTAGATAAGATGTAGAGTGGATCAAGCGAAGATGGGAACGATCTCAACTATGATTATGACATTGAATGGTGTTAGCACGTGGAGGAAATTGATGGATGGGTGGTGGACAGTGGAAGGGATAATGATGCAGCGGCGACGTGACTAATGTGAACAGAACTCGAAACTCTAAACGACCTAGACACTAAGACCAGCAACTCGACACGATGATGCAACAAATAATTCAACTATGCAAGCAATGAAAAGAAAATTGCAAAGGCTCAGACTGGCTTGGACAAAGGATGAATAGATCTAACTCTTTTTTGTGGATTTTTCTTGGACAATAGGTAAGAAAATAAATCTAATCTAGGAAAACTGGAAATTCTCACCGAACAACCTGGCTTTGATACCACTTGATAGAGGCGGGGTGTCCCGATCTTTCGATGAGATGATAACTATCGATTTGGTGAAGATGACTTTGACGATCCGACTACAAACGTGCACGATGTTGCGCCTTAGCAATCGCTAAACCAACTCCGAGAGGTTATTGACCACGCCGAAGCACAATCAACCTGACCACGAAGGTCTATTCCTGCAAGCAATCGAAGAACAAGCAAGAATATGATAAAGCAATCTGAATATTACGAATATAGATGAAGTATTGATAAAGGTGGGGATCCTGAAGCGGTCTTGGTCTGGTCGTTGGACACAAACGAAGTACACGAAGTTGCAATGGCTAACTTTTAACTAAACAAATCCCAAGGAAAAAGCTACTAGATGGATCTACTTATATCGGAGCAAGGGGTGGCAGCCAAGGAGGTGGGAGGACGTCCCAAGGCAGCCTAAAACTAACCCTAGGTCGTACAAGGCTCATGGGACCAAGTGGAGGTGATGCAACATCTTTGGGCTTGTAGTTTGACTCGGATTCTGCTGCAACGTCAGATTGTTTCATCCGCAACTCAACGCTCCGGACGAATTTGAAGGTGCATCCAATTGGGTTGGAAAGAGCACGAAACCTAGTTTCCAACAAAAAAGAATCACCCAATTCGGAGTCCGTATGAAAAAGTTGTTGGCGTTTTGAGTCAGGTATGTCTGTGCAGTCCGAATCTGAATCCAGAACGTGAGAGACTTTGACTCTATCTTCTCTTGGCCCAAAAGTGACGTGAGAGGACTTTTTGAACACAACCTAAACTTCTCCTTTTCCCTTGTCTTCATATGTGGATTGTACAAATGTCCCATACACCTGCAATTAGACAAAACACAAAAGTGTGTGAAGTATTTTTGTTCTGGATAACATAAATAGATTATTGAATAGTTTGCTTTAGAGATCACCTGACAAATATGCATGTATGCAATATTTTTGGTCGTATCCAAGGTAGTCATATCCTCATCACTCAGTTTCTTGCTTGTTCTTCGTTTGCTCGCAGGAAATAGACCCTCGTGGTCAGGTTGATCGTGCTCCGGCGTGGTCAATAACCCTCGGAAGTTGGTTTAGCGATTGCTAAGGCGCGACGTCTCGCACGTTCGTAGTCAGATCGTCAAGGTCGACTCCCATAGAAAACGATAGCCACCATCTCATCGAAACATCGGGACACCTTAGCCTTTATCAGATTCCCAAGGTGAGCGAGGAGGCCATCATCTCAACCTTCTCCGACGGCGTGCACGACGTCAAGATGAAGGAGGAGCTGGCGATGCATGAAGACATGTGCACTTCCTTGGAGCTGTTCAACTTGGCGACCAAGTGCGCCAGGGCTGAGGAAGGGCATCTTTCCCTCCTCGAGCTGCCTGCCGCAGACCCAGAAGAGAAGAAGCCCAAGGCCAAGGATGTGAAGCGCAAGGGGGCTGTCGTGCTCGCGGCAGAACCAAACACCAAGCGGGGCAGAGATCAGCCCGAATCTTCCAAGGGCAGCCGGTACTGTGTGTACCACGACCTCCACACCCACAACACCAATGAATGTCAAGAGCTCCGAGCCGTGCGAGAAGGAAGGATCGGCCGTCGCCCCGATCGCGCTGCCGGGGGCTACGGTCAAGGAGGAGGAAGAAACGCAGGACGCTGGAAAGACCGCGGCCCACGCCAAGGGTGGCGCGATCAACCTCGCGAGGATCGCAGGCGAGACCTGCCTCGCGAGGGAGACTGGAGGGATCAGCCTGGCGAGGATCACCCGCAAGGCAACGCAGGCCTCCCTCTGCTGCCGCCGCAGCCAAGGAGAAACAAGGATCGCCATCAGGACGAGGGGCTGGGGGCTTCCAGGAGCCCCGCGCGATTGCCTGTATCCTGGGCGGAGCTCAAGCCCCAGCCTCTCAGCGCATCTTCAAGCAGTTCGCCCACGAAGTGAATGTAGTCCTCCCCAAGCTCGAAGCCACGCGCCCTCTCAGGTGGTCGACGTGCGCCATCACGTTCAGCTCAGCGGATCAGCTCAAGTGTGTGGCCACAGTGATAGAGGCAAAGGTGTCCCGTCTTTCGATGAAATTATGGATATCGCTTTGGTGGCAGTCGACTTTGACGATCCGACTACAAACGTGCGAGGACGTCGTGCCTTAGCAATCGCTAAACCAACTCCGAGAGGTTATTGACCACGCCGGAGCACGATCAACCTGACCACGAGGGTCTGTTTCCTGCGAGCAAACGAAGAACAAGTAAGAAACTAAGATTGCAATCTGGATATTGCGAATATAAGATGAAAGCTTTATTGATCAAGGTGGGGTTCTGTGACGCCTTTGTCTGGTCGTTGAACACAAACGAAGTACGCGAAGTTGCAGCTATGGCGAACTTTTAATCTAAACAAAACCCAAAGTCTAAACGGTGCCCTAAGGGCTGTATATATGGAGGAAGAGAGGGGGAATTTCGTGGCCCTTGGTGGAGGGGTCCGAAATCAACCCTATCTCTTGTTTCCCCACACATACGGACTCTAAAAATAGCCTATACTTATGTATTTCGAAATTACATGGGCCTGGCCCAATAAAAAGGTGACACAACACCTATAATAGCCTCGGGACGAAATTTATGAAGTGGCATCTTGTATATTTCGTCCAAGGCTTCATGCACCCATTATGGTGGCTTCAAAGTCCTGAAATCATCACTTGTAACTCCGTTCTTGTTCCCCTTGCGCATGCCATCATCTCCACGCTTGTTCTTGCTCCACTGTTCATCCTTCTCCAAGCTAGGCCCTTCATTTGTAAGCAAAACAAATGTATCCAATTTACGCAGCATCATATTCTCATGAACATTAGAATCATTACCAAGAAACGAAAGTACCTCATAATTTAATTGGCGTGCGCGAGCTCTAGTAATTGGTCCCGTATATGTAGCAGTAGGGGCTGTGGGTGTAACAATGGTATTGATGTCCTCATCATCCTCCCCTTCTTGAAATGAAGTCGTCCTCGACGGAAGCTCATCTTCCTCACCCAAATAAGGCTTCAAATCTGCAATGTTAAAAGTGGGACTAACCCCAAAATCTGCAGGCAGCTCAAGTTTATATGCATTATCATTTATTTTCTCTAACACCTTAAAGGGACCATCAGCACGTGGCATTAACTTTGATTTGCGCAAATCAGGAAATCTATCCTTACGCAAATGTAACCAAACAAGATCTCCAGGTGCAAACACAACATGTTTTCTACCCTTATCTCCAGCAAGTTTATATTTAGCATTCATATGCTCAATGTTTTCCTTAGTTAACTCATGCATTTTTAAAATCAATTCAGCACGTTGTTTAGCATCAAAATTAACCTTCTCCAAAGATGGAAGAGGCAACAAATCAATAGGTGCACGAGGTAGGAAACCATACACAACTTCAAAAGGGCACCTCTTAGTAGTAGAATGCAATGAACGATTATAAGCAAATTCAATATGAGGCAAGCATTCCTACCACATTTTCTTATTATTCTTCAAAACAGCCCTAAGCATAGTAGACAACGTTCTATTGACTACTTCAGTTTGTCCATCAGTTTGGGGGTGACAAGTAGTACTAAAAAGCAGTTTAGTCCCCAACTTAGCCCATAAACATCTCCAAAAGTGGCTAAGAAATTTAGTATCACGATCTGAAACAATAGTATTTGGCACACCATGCAAGCGAATAATTTCACGAAAGAACAAATCAGCAACATTAACAGCATCATTGCTTTTATGACATGGTATAAAGTGTGCCATTTTCGAGAATCTATCCACGACAACAAATATGCTATCCCTCCCCTTCTTTGTTCGAGGTAAACCTAAAACAAAGTCCATAGATATATCCTCCCAAGGAACACTAGGTACAGGCAAAGGCATATATAAACCATGAGGATTGAGTCGTGACTTAGCTTTTTGACATGTAGTGCGGCGAGCAATAAAACGCTCAACATCCCGTCTCATCTTTGGCCAAAAGAAATGTGTAGCAAGTACGTCCTCCGTCTTCTTCACGCCAAAGTGTCCCATTAATCCTCCTCCATGCGCCTCCTGCAACAACAAAAGACGAACGGAGCTAGCTGGAATGCATAGCTTGTTAGCACGAAACACAAATCCATCGTTAACGACGAACTTGTTCCACATTCTTCCTTATTTACAATTCTGCATTACATCTTTAAAATCAGCATCATGCACATATTGATCTTTGATGGTCTCCAAACCAAATATTTTGAAGTCAAGTTGTGAAAGCATAGTATAGCGGCGAGACAATGCATCAGCAATAACATTTTCTTTTCCCTTCTTGTGTTTAATGACATAAGGAAAAGTCTCAATGAATTCAACCCATTTAGCATGTCTACGATTCAGTTTAGCTTGACTTTTAATATGTTTCAAAGATTCATGATCAGAATGTATAACAAATTCTTTGGGCCATAAATAATGTTGCCATGTTTCTAAAGTCCGAACAAGAGCATATAATTCTTATCATAAGTAGAATAATTCAGACTAGGCCCACTCAATTTTTCAGAAAAGTATGCAACAGGTTTGCCATCTTGTAATAACACACCACCTAATCCAATTCCACTAGCATCACATCAAAGCTCAAAAGTCTTATTAAAATCAGGAAGTTGGAGTAAAGGAGCATGTGTCAACTTATCTTTCAATACCGAGAAGGCTTCTTCCTGTGCGGTACCCCAAAGAAAAGGCACATCTTTCTTTGTAAGCTCATTGAGAGGTGCAGCAATGGTGCTGAAATCTCTCACAAAACGCCTATAGAATCCAGCGAGGCCAAGAAAACTCCTCACTTGTGTGACCGTTTTGGGCTGCGGCCAACTCTCAATAGCTTCAATCTTGGCTTTATCAACTTCAATTCCCTGTGGAGTAACAACATAGCCAAGAAAAGATACTCAGTCGGTGCAAAAGGTGCACTTCCCAAGGTTATCAAACAAACGTGCATCACGTAGAGCAATAAAAACAGCACGTAAATGTTCCAAATGTTCTTCCAAAGATTTGCTATAAATCAGTATAACATCAAAATAGACTACCACAAATCGTCCAATGAAAGCACGTAAAACTTCGTTCATTAGTCTGATGAAAGTACTAGGCGCATTAGTTAACCCAAAAGGCATGACTAACCACTCATATAAACCAAACTTTGTTTTAAATGTTGTTTTCCATTCATCACCCAATTTCATACGAATTTGATGGTAACCACTACGCAAATCAACTTTGGAGAATATTGTAGAGCCACTCAATTCATCAAGCATATCATCTAGCCTAGGAATAGGATGACGATAACGAATAGTAATATTATTAATGCCTCTACAATCAACACACATACGTGATGTACCATCCTTTTTCGGCACTAGAATAATAGGAACAGCACAAGGACTAAGGGATTCGCGTATATAACCTTTGTCGAGAACCTCTTGTACTTGACGCATAATCTCCTTCGTCTCCTCTGGATTGGTACGGTATGGCGCACGGTTTGGCAGTGACGCACCGGGAATTAAGTCAATCTGATGCTCAATCCCTCGAATAGGCGGTAATCCCGGTGGCACGTCTTGTGGAAAGATGTCAGCGAACTCCTGCAAAATGTTAGTGATAGCAGGAGGCAAAGAGGAAGGCACGTCCTCGAATGAAAATAATGCCTCTTTGCACACAAAAGCATAGCAAACAGATTTGCTGAAATCCAGCTCATCAATATCAGATTTGGTGGCAAATAAACATGCACTTTTCAATTTAATTTCAGAAGCAACACTAGATGGTTTATTATTAGGCTTCATTTATTGCTCAAATTCTTTTGCCACAATCTGATTTTCACTCTTATTCTTCTCCTGTTTTGCTTTATTAGCTCTATTAATATCATCTTTCAAAATAGAATCAGGAGTCATAGGAAGCAAAGTAATATTTTTATCCTTATGAACAAGAGTATAATGATTGTTTCTACATGGTGTACAACATTTTTATCAAATTGCCATGGTCTACCAAGTAATAAGGAACATGCTTGCATAGGTACCACATCACAATCAACATAATCAGCATATGTAGAGATACTAAAATGCACACGAACAGTACGTGTTACCTTAACCTTGCCGCTGTTGTTGAACCATTGGATGTAGTAAGGATGTGGATGTGGTCTTGTGGTGAGAGAAAGCTTCTCCACCATCTCCATGCTAGCCAAGTTGTTGCAGCTACCTCCGTCTATGATGACACGCATAGAATGTTCCTTCACAACTCCCTTGGTATGGAACAAATTGTGCCTCTGATTTTGCTCAGCTTGTGTGACCTGCACACTCAAAACACGTTGAGCAACTAAACATTCATACCTGTCAGCGTCTTCAGGAGCCATGTATTGCCTCTCATGATCAGAATCATCTCCACCATGCTCTTCACGTGTAATAAGAGCCAAAGTCTCCTCATCATAGTCACTAGCGGACTCATATCCACCATCCGCGGTAGCAATCATCACACGCGGAGATTTGCATTCTCTCGCATAATGACCTCCTCCCTTACAACGACGACAAATAATATCACTTGTGTGCCCTGTTGATGCCATGGAAGAAGAAGAACTCCATGCAGGCCCAGCAGGTGCGCTCTTGGCAGATAATGGTGGTTGTGCCTGTTTTCTTGTATCACGACTGGAGGAGGCACCTAATTGAGGTGCTGGTGCAGTTGAAGTAGAAGATGCACGCGGTGTCCATGATGAAGGTCGGCCTGCAGAAAAGTTAGTTCGCGCCAATGCTTGTCGATCCTGCACTTCACGTTCAGGTTTACAAGCAAGATGGAATAAACGAGTGATATTAGTATACTCCTTATAGTCTAGAATGGTCTGAATCTCTCTATTTAATCCACCCAGAAAACATGCAAGCATAGCTTCACTCTCCTCAACAATACCACATCTAATCATGCCAGTTTGTAATTCCTGATAATATTCTTCTATAGAATTTTTTCCTTGTCTTAAGCGCTGTAATTTTTGAAGCAATTCACGTTGATAATATGGTGGAACCCAACGAGTACGCATAGCAGTTTTCAAAGCAGCCCAAGTAGCGGGAATAGGATATAATCTACAATGTTCAGACCACCATACACATGCAAAACTAGTGAAAGCACAAACAGCAGCAGCAACCCGTCTCTCCTCGGGATATTGTAAACATGTAAAACGTTGTTCAGTTTCTAACTCCCAAGTAAGATATATATCAGGAACATATCTACCCTCAAATGGTGGAATATTCAATTTCAGTTTAGGAATATGGACATCATCTCGTACCTGAGGTGGTGGTGCGGGCCTACCATTACGAATATATACCTGAGGTCGACCTGCTGGTGGTGGTGCAGGTGGCTGCACGTAGTGCTGATTTTGATCGACCTCATCCTCATAATCTCCCACATAATCATCCTCCTCCGCATCAGCAGCAGGAGCCACAGAAGTATCAACAGCAGCACCAACAGTTTGGCCCAACGCAAGAGGAACACGGCTTGCTCGGCGGAGATCTGTTTCGCGACTTGGAGGTAGTCGTTGTTGTTGTTGTTGGAGAGGTGCGTTAGGTGCAGCGGGTGGTGGTGGTGGAAGACGTGCGAGCAATTCATTAAACTTGTTATCGAGCTTTGTTTCGAATGTCTTCTCCATGCCATCTATCTTCTCCATGGCCTCTTCAAATCTGTTTAGCACATCTTGCACCTGTCCACTCATCATTTGCTGAAATTTATCATGCAAATCCTTATTCGTCATGTTCTCCCAGTCAGTCTCATCGGCTTGTGATCCTGGCATGGTTAGCAGCAATAGAAACACACAAGAATATGATCCTACAGACTACTAACAAGAGGTGGTGGTGGGTGTCACAAATCTGTCAAGCAAATCTCAAATTCTTACCAGTTCTTACCCAGCAGCAGGCGGTGATCGGCAACCGTTGTAGTCAAAAACTCTCAAAGCTTGGATAGAGCGATTACCAGGGAGAGTCAAACGCACGACGTAGATGTATGTGGAGCTGGGAAGGCTTATAATATGGTAGCAAAAAGGGTCAGCAATAATCAATTCAGAGATGCAAAGTTGAATAAACGCTCAACGACGGTACTGTGCTGGTCCTAGGCTAGACCGTGCTAGAGATGCGAGCCTAGAACACTAACAAAATCATAGCGCTGCACGTAAACAAGGGAAAAGCCCACTCTGGAAAAAAATTCGCTCTTTTTTTTGCGCTGCTCTTTTTTTTGCGAAAAATCACTATAGTGGCGAGTGTCTCAAAACTCTTCCCAGGTCAAACTGACAGGATGGGCACGAAAATGTTTTTTGACCAATTTTTTTTTCGACTGCCCGGACCCAAAAACTGGAAACGGGTCAAAAAAACTTTCTATAATGGTGACTGTCTCAATACGCTTAGAAACACCTAAAATAGGATAGCCATAAAATTTTTCGACAAGTGCGTTTTCGGAAAATTTTGGGCCTAAATGGAGGGTTGTTTCCGGACGGAAAATTTTGGGCCTAAACGGAATTTTTTTTCCGAAACCTACTCCGGCAAGGAAACATGAATCGGAAACTAGATGGATCCCGAAAACAAACCTAATAAGCAAGGAACTCGGATTGGTGGTGGATATATGGTGGTGGTATATGGCAGCGGTGGTGGTAGCGGTGGTAGTATATGGATATGGATCGGTGGTGGTATATGGACACGGATTGGTGGTGGTAGATGGCAGGGGCGATGATGATGGTGCGGCGGCGGCGTGACAACTTATGACCAGAACTCGAAACTCTAAAAGACTAGACTCTAAGACCAGCAACTAGACTGACGATGCAACCGCAAATTCAACAAAGCAAAACCCTAAAAAGATTATGCAAAGGCTCAGATTGGTTCGGATATGATGAACTAACCCTAATTTTTTTGTGGCTTTTTCGTGGACTGTAGGTATGAAGAACAGACTCGATCTAAACTACGAAAAACTGTAAAATCTCACCGAGCAACTTGGAAATCTGATACCACTTGATAGAGGCAAAGGTGTCCCGTCTTTCGATGAGATGATGGATATCGCTTTGGTGGAAGTCGACTTTGACGATCCGACTACGAACGTGCGAGGACGTCGCGCCTTAGCAATCGCTAAACCAACTCCGAGAGGTTATTGACCACGCCGGAGCACGATCAACCTAACCACGAGGGTCTGTTTCCTGCGAGCAAACGAAGAACAAGCAAGAAACTGAGATTGCAATCTGGATATTGCGAATATAAGATGAAAGCTTTATTGATCAAGGTGGGGTTCTGTGACGCCTTTGTCTGGTCGTTGAACACAAACGAAGTACGCGAAGTTGCAGCTGTGGCGAACTTTTAATCTAAACAAAACCCAAAGTCTAAACGGTGCCCTAAGGGCTGTATATATGGAGGAAGAGAGGGGAATTTCGTGGCCCTTGGTGGAGGGGTCCGAAATCAACCCTATCTCTTGTTTCCCCACACATACGGACTCTAAAAATAGCTTATAGTTATGTATTTCGAAATTACATGGGCCTGGCCCAATAAAAAGGTGACGCAACACCTATAATAGCCTCGGGACGAAATTTATGAAGTGGCATCTTGTATATTTCGTCCAAGGCTTCATGCACCCATTATGGTGGCTTCAAAGTCCTGAAATCATCACTTGTAACTCCGTTCTTGTTCCCCTTGCGCATGGCATCATCTCCATGCTTGTTCTTGCTCCAATGTTCATCCTTCTCCAAGCTAGGCCCTTCATTTGTAAGCAAAACAAATGTCTCCAATTTAAGCAGCATCATATTCTCATGAACATTAGAATCATTACCAAGAAACGAAAGTACCTGATAATTTAATTGGCGTGCGCGAGCTCTAGTAATTGGTCCCGTATATGTAGCAGTAGGGGCTGTGGGTGTAACAATGGTATTGATGTCCTCATCAATATGGTAGCAAAAAGGGTCAGCAATAATCAATTCAGAAATGCAAAGTTGAATAAACGCTCAACGACGGTACTGTGCTGGTCCTAGGCTAGACCGTGCTAGAGACGCGAGCCTAGAACACTAACAAAATCACGGCGCTGCACGTAAACAAGGAAAAAGCACACTCTGGAATTTTTTTTTTCGCTCTGTTTTTTTCGCGCTCTTTTTTTTGCGCTGCTTTTTTTTTGCGAAAAATCACTATAATGGCAAGTGTCTCAAAACTCTTCCTAGGTCAAACTGACAGGATGGGCACGAAATTTTTTTGACCAAATTTTTTTTTCGTTTTTTCGACTGCCCGGACCCAAAAACTGGAAACGGGTCAAAAAAAACTTCCTATAATGGCACCTGTCTCAAAACACTCAGAAACACCTAAAAATAGGATAGCCAGAAATTTTTTCGAAAAATGCGTCTTCGAAAAATTTTGGGCCTAAACGGAGGGTTGTTTCCGGACTCTTTTTTTTTCCGAAACCTACTCCGGCAAGGAAACACGAATCGGAATCTAGATGGATCTCAAAAACAAACCTAATATGACAAGAACTCGGATTGGTGGTGGATATATGGTGGTGGTATATGGCAGCGGTGGTGGTATATGGCAGCGGTGGTAATATATGGATATGGATCGGTGGTGGTATATGGATACGGATTGGTGGTGGTATATGGATACGGATTCGGAGCAGTGGTGGTAGGTGACAGGGGCGATGATGATGGTGCGGTGGCGGCGTGACAACTTATGACCAGAACTCAAAACTCTAAAAGACTAACGCTAAGACCAGCAACTAGACACGATGATGCAACCGCAAATTCAACAAAGCAAAACCCTAAAAGATTATGCAAAGGCTCAGATTGGTTCGGATATGATGAAAACTACGAGAAACTGTAAAATCTCACCGAGCAACTTGGAAATCTGATACCACTTGATAGAGGCAAAGGTGTCCCGTCTTTCGATGAGATGATGGATATCGCGTTGGTGGCAGTCGACTTTGACGATCCGACTACGAACGTGCGAGGACGTCGCGCCTTAGCAATCGCTAAACCAACTCTGAGAGGTTATTGACCACGCCGGAGCATGATCAACCTGACCACGAGGGTCTTTTTCCTGCGAGCAAACGAAGAACAAGCAAGAAACTGAGATTGCAATCTGGATATTGCGAATATAAGATGAAAGCTTTATTGATCAAGGTGGGGTTCTGTGACGCCTTTGTCTGGTCATTGAACACAAACGAAGTACGCGAAGTTGCAGCTATGGCGAACTTTTAATCTAAACAAAACCCGAAGTCTAAACGATGCCCTAAGGGCTGTATATATGGAGGAAGAGGGGGGAATTTCGTGGCCCTTGGTGGAGGGGTCCGAAATCAACCCTATCTCTTGTTTCCCCACACATACGTACTCTAAAAATAGCCTATACTTATGTATTTCGAAATTACATGGGCCTGGCCCAATAATAAGGTGACGCAGCACCTAAAATAGCCTCGGGACGAAATTTATGAAGTGGCATCTTGTATATTTCATCCAAGGCTTCATGCACCCATTATGGTGGCTTCAAAGTCCTGAAATCATCACTTGTAACTCCGTTCTTGTTCCCCTTGCGCATGCCATCATCTCCATGCTTGTTCTTGCTCCAATGTTCATCCTTCTCCAAGCTAGGCCCTTCATTTGTAAGCAAAACAAATGTATCCAATTTAGGCAGCATCATATTCTCATGAACATTAGAATCATTACCAAGAAACGAAAGTACCTGGTAATTTAGTTGGCGTGCACGAGCTCTAGTAATTGGTCCAGTATGTATAGCAGCAGGGGCTGTGGGTGTAACAATTGTATTGATGTCCTCATCACACAGCCGGAGTCCTCCCGATGCTTTGCTCCCCAGTCATCAGCAACGTACTGGTCTCCAGGACCCTCATCGATGGCGGGGCAGGGCTCAACATCCTGTCCATGGAAACATTCAACAACCTCCAGGTGCCCTACGACCAGCTTCAGCCAACCAAGCCTTTCTCCGGAGTCACCGACGGCTCCACGGTCCCGATTGGGCAGGTCCGCCTCCCTGTCACCTTCGGGGCGCGCGACAACTACCGCACCGAGCTGATCGACTTCGACGTCGCTCACATTCGCCTGCCGTACAACACCATCCTCGGGTACCCAGCGCTGGCCAAGTTCATGGCCGTAACTCACCATGGCTACAACGTCCTCAAGATGCCAGGAAGCGGCGGAGTCATCACGGTGCCCTATGAAGAGAAGGACGCGGTGTGTTCCCTGGAACGAGCCTTTCAGGCCGCGTCACTGGAAGACCCGGATCGCGGAAGCAGGAGGCTTCCCCAGACCACCCCCAAGAAGAAGAAGACATCGTCCGGCCCGGCCCCTCAGGAGGCAGGCCCCTCAGGGCCCGCGCCTGCCCAGGGGGAACCTCCTTCCATCGCATAGGAAAGCGCGCCCGGCGCCCTCCTTAGGCAGGGCTCGGGGGCTCTCCCCTGGAGGGCCTCCGACCTGGCTAAGGTCATGAGGGAGGCGCTTGGGCACCACATGGAGGTGTGTTTCAAAGCACGCTTCCCTCAGGAAGGAGTAAGGCAAGGAGGACCAGACCCTCAGGAGTTCGTCAGCAAGGCCATTCAGGAGCTACAGGAGTCAAGAGTCATGAGAGGCGGCCGCCGCCCACCAGCTGTGGCTCCCCATCCAGGCGAGGATGGTGGGCTGCGCGTCTGCATCGACATACCAGGGCTCAATCGAGTCGCCTCTCTGGAGCGCCTCTGGCCCTCACGAGTGGGACGCTGCGAAGGTCCACCCCACAGCTACGTTCGCATGCCTTACAGTTTGCCGAACGCGGCTGCCATGTACCAGCGCCTCATGAGGGGCATCATGGAGGCTCAAGAGGCTAGGCGTTCCGCAGCCCTGGCGGAGATGGAGATGGTCCGCGAGGAGCCACCAGCGCCTCCAGAACCTCCTGAGGCTCCTGGGCCTGGGGGCTCGTGAGGATCGGCTTCCGCAGCCCACCGAGTCTGCTACACCAACACTCCTTCGTCCTCAACATTATCAAGTGACATCTTTCAAGTTTCATTTCCAGCTGGGAGCGCCCCCCAGGGCTGCATTATTCCCAGGCTGCGTGGGTCCGTCCCTGCGGCATGTATCCCTTTTATTTCATGTTGTTAGCTTACTTTGTTGGGGGCGCCCCTTCGGGCTGCATCATCCCCAAGCCGCTCGGGCCAGACCCAGCGGCATATATCTCTTTTGCGTTTATTTCCGGCTATGCGTTCAACCCACCATGCTTGATTATTTGATGCCGATCCACGGCACCTCTTCTTCTCCATGTCGACCACTTGCACGTTAAAGGGGGGGTACCTGAGCATCGCGACTCAGGGCTCTTACTGGCTCTCCAGCCCTCACCCTCTGGCCTTGTCCACGGCATCGCGACCTGGCATACCAGCGACGGCTGAGACCAGCTCGAGGGTCGGGACCCGAGGACGTAGAGTGCCGGCATCTAACCAAATTTGCAGGAACACATCACAAGATACGGCCCAGTGCCAGGCACAACCCTCCTAGAGGTAGGGCCCCATGAGTCCCGCGCTGGCTCACGGGTGCCCAGATACACCTCACCAGGCCCTACCATGCCAGCCACGTGTCAGGGCGGGGCTATACATGCCCCGGGGGCTCCTCCCGGAGGGGAGCCCCCTCCCACATACCAGTGGAAGCACCATGCTCCATGCTGGCTGACGACACTGCCGAGGAGCGGCTATGCCCGTACACATACGGAAGCGCTATGCTCCGCGCTGGTGATAAACAACTGAGGGTGGCCCCCGGGCCGCATCAACCTCAGGGAGCCCAGAGCTCAGTGTCTAGCCTCATCGCAACGCCTCCCCTCGGGAGTGCCGCGCGAGGGGGCTGGGCACGGGGGCTGCGCCTGGGTCACGCCCAGACACACGCCACCCAGCCAGGCCCCCCGGGCCTGGTTCGTCGCGCGTCTCTCCCCGAGCGGAGCCAAGGTACGAAGGCCATTTGAGCGCCAAGGGGGACTCCTGAGCATCGCAACTCAGGAGCCAAACTGGTCACGTAGCCCCTCACTCCTTAGTTCCGAAAGGCTAACGCTGGGTGAGGTACGCGCGGGGCCGGGCTCTGCAGACGTAGAACGGTAGATCCACCCACACCTCACCTCCCTACTTATTGTTCATGCGCCAAGGGGGACTCCTGAGCATCGCGACTTAGGAGCCTAACTTGTCACGTAGCCCCTCACTCCTTTGGTCCCGTCCTGGTTTCCGGTCGGGGCTAATGCTGGGTGAGGTACGCGCGGGGCCGGGCTCTGTCGGCGTAGAACATAAGCAAGTAGGAAGGGAAAGCGTAAATTTCAAGGAATTCAAAAGCAAATATTACAGTCCACACTGTTATCCCAATGCCAAACGCAAGTTTAAACGCCTCCCCGAGGCATGATACATGTGCAGGAATTAAAGGTAGGACAGGAGCCATAACGGAGCCACTTGTCGGTGGTGGAGCAGCGCGGAGTGGGTTCGCCTCATGGAGCAGCAGGGTCGGCAACGCCTCGCTTCGGCTTGGTCGGTAGCGCCTCGCTTGTAGGATAGGAGCGAGCCTTCTCCTCCATCTCTGTGAAGGCCACGCGATCCTCGGCAAGAACCCGGGCGATTTCGCCCCAGCCTCGACTCATGAAGACCTCGCCCGGGGCAACAACTGCGACCTCTGCCTCGGTCGCGAGGGTGCTGCAGCCAGCATGCTGCAGCCAAAGCTCCAGGAGTTCTCCCTGCGGGATGATGGAGGCTAATAAGGGAGGAAGACGAATCCAAGACTGAGGAGGCATGGCAGCGTGGAGCATGAACTCTCGGGAGGAGCCCTCGGTGTGAACCCCAGGGGGGACGACCCACACCTTCGTGACCCGTCGGCGCCGATGGCGGCGCCGCCCGCGGCGATCAGCATCAACTCCTTCGGGGCCCTCGACATGGGCGTACAAGGGAAG
Source organism: Triticum aestivum (assembly GCF_018294505.1). Classification (NCBI taxonomy): domain Eukaryota; kingdom Viridiplantae; phylum Streptophyta; class Magnoliopsida; order Poales; family Poaceae; genus Triticum; species Triticum aestivum. Next base: position 330,389,155 of record NC_057797.1, read on the forward strand.
CGGGAACCCCGACGGTGGTCGCTCGCACCAGGGCCTCGACACCACCTGACGGGCCCCCTCGTCCCGGCCATAGAGGGCGAGCCGTTTCTTCGACGGGAGCGGGTCTGGTTCCTCTCGAGGAGCCTTTCCCTTCTCTGCCGCTGAGAATCAACGGATCGGAGCCATCGCAGCAAGACGGAGCAAGGACCGAGGAGAAGGAGAAGCAAGAAGAGATGGACTGGAAGGGCGCGCGATGTTCTGTACTTATAGCCGGCGGAAGCCAACCGTCGACCTCCACGATCGCAGGTAATCCTGACCCGCTTTGCATGCAGGGACTTGTCCAATCCGCGTAGTTGCTGAGGCGCTATGGGGAAGTGGAGACGCCCACGTCCAATCAACCGCCACGCGGCGCCCAAGGCCGCAGGCTGTTAGGGCCCGCGGTGCTTCGCCCTTGCCCTTTCGCCTCTCTGCACGGCCAAGTCTGGGCGCGCCTTGGGCCCCGGGGCTACTGTCGGCGTTCTGGGAACGGTGGTCCCCAGACTTGCCTACCTGCGTCCTGTAGCATGGCTTAAAGGGGGGCCCAACACGGCCCATCTTCATCAACACAGACCCAAGACCCTCGCGAGGGGCCAAGCCTCGCGGGGCAGACGACACGAAGCTTCCTCAGGCACGGCCTCATCAGGCTGGCTCGCGAGGAGGCGGGGAGATCTAGGCGGGGTACCTCACGAGGTGCCCATGACGCAAGCCATGACGACCAAGGGGGCCAGGCGGGCGCCAGCCCGCGCAGTGTCCTCCTTTCCTCTTTGGTGCAAAGGGAGCAAGCGCAGGCGAGAGCATCAAGCAAAGGCACCCATTTCGGTGCAACGAGACCAAGACCAGTCCAACAGCATGGAAGAAGTCATTGTGGAGCCCAAGCCAGCGTCACTACCAGAGCCTTTGGTAGGCGAGGACCAACTTTAGTCAGGATAAGTGTACCAAGTGTTCCCCTTCGAAACGGCCAATTGTTGGCGCCCTTCCCGCTCAATATTTGGGAAGAGGCCCAGGGCCTTTGCCTATAAATAGGACTAGCCACCACCATAGTAAGGACACGGACACGACGGGTAGAGGCAATTGGAATTGACCTGGATCCCAAGAATTGATCAGAGAGAGAGAGAGAGAGAGAGAGAGAGAGAGAAGGGTGACTGAACTCCTCCTAGCAGTTCATCCCCCCAGCCAAGAACAGGCTCTCGCGAGGCTGTTCTTCCTTGTATTGCTCATCATCATCAGCCCAAGAGGCAATCCACACACCACACACTGGAGTAGGGTATTACACCACAACGGTGGCCCGAACCAGTATAAACCCTGTGTCTCTTGTGTTGTTCTTTCGTTAGTTTAGATCTCAGCGAGGCGAAGGAGTGCAGGTAGGTAGAAGGCGAAATCTCCGCGCGCACCCCAGTGTTCGAACCTCAAGGGTCTGCCGGAACCCGAAATCCGACATCTTCTAGCAAGTTATCCAATGCCTCTGGATGGATAGAGGTCACCGGCACAGGCGGCTTGCCCCTATTCACGGGGGGTCGCCTGACAGAGTCCGGAAGCACTGGAGGTTCCGGCGCAGTGTTCGGCTAGGGGCCGAATTCGGAGCCCATGGGAGTCTTGCTCCCCTTGCGCCCAGGGTCTGGAACGTCGACTTGAGGCGCCTCCAGGACTACCTCCCCTTGGCTCGGTGCCCTTTGAGACAACACCTCGACGTTGTCCGTAGGGCGAGGGGTGGAGGCGGTCTGAAGTGAATCACTATTCATATCCAACGGGTCCAAAGAACCATCCGACGAAGATACGTCGATATGGGCTCGGGACGGACTGCATAATCATGTTCGGCGTGATGAGAAGCAGTGCAATAAAACATACCATGAATTACTATGGTATCTGGATACTTACGACTTCGCCAGGGGCTTGTCCCTGGGCAACCACTCGCCGTCGCTGTAGGCGGCCGTTGTGGAGCAGTCCGGAAGGAGGGTCCTTCCCTTCTTGGACCCTTTGGCCTCCCCAGTTGGGGCGGCCTTCCTTTTCTTGTCTCCCCCGGCTAGGGGGGAGAACTTTCCTCTTCCTCCTCCTCGTTTTCGTGGGAGGAGTGCGCCTCGGAGTTTTTGGACGATGAGTCCGATATAACCTTGCGCCGGAGACCCTTTCGGGTCCCTGTGGCCTTCTTCTTGGCCTTCTTCACCGGCACCTCGTAAGGCGCCAGAACCAGCATCTTCGTTAGGAGAGCATCTGCAGGATCTTTAGGCAGGGGGGCTGGGCAATCGATCTGCTCCGCTGTCTCTATCCAGTCCTGTTAAATGGCATGGAGGCTTAGATCCCGCACATGATTAAACTGGGGAAAATAAACATCCTATGAGATATGGAAAACTTATCAGATTGCGGCACGCTTTGCGCTGAGTCTGCGGTCCTCGGTAAGGGGAGGAGGTACCTCGGCGCCCTTGAGCAGCACCTTCCAGACGTCCTTGTGCATCGTGTCAAAGAGCTCTTGCAGCGTCTGGTGCTCGGCCGGGTCGAACTCCCACAAATTGAATGCCCGTCGTTTACACGGGAGGATCCGGCGAAAGAGCATGACCTGGACCATGTTGACAAGCTTGATTTTCTTGCTCATCATGTTTTTGATGCATTTCTGGAGTCCGGTCAGCTCCACCGATGAACCCCAGGACATGCCCTTCTCTTTTCAGGAGGTGAGCCGCGTGGGGATTCAGGATCGGAATTTGGGGGCCGCCACCCAGTTGGTGTCGCGCGGCTCGATGATATAGAACCACCCAGATTGCCACCCCTTTATGATCTCCACATAGGAGCCTTCGAGCCAGGTGACGTTAGGCATTTTTCCCACCATGGCGCCTCCGCACTCCGCTTGCTGGCCGACCACCACCTTCGGTTTAACATTGAAGGCCACAGGCCGAAATGGGGCTTGATGCGGAGGAAGGCCTTGCACACGACGATAAACGCCGAGATGTTGAGGATGAAATTGGGGGGCCAGATCGTGAAAATCCAGCCCATAGTAGAACATGAGCCCGCGGACGAACAGGTGGAGGGGAAATCCCAGTCCGCGAACGAAGTGGGTAAGGAAAACCACCCTCTCATGGGGCTCTGGCATAGGGATAATCTGCCCCGCATCTGGCAGCCGGTGTGCGATATCCGCGGCCAGATATCCGGCTTCCCGTAGCTTTGTGATGTTCTCCTCCATAACGGAGGAGACCATCCACTTGCCACCCGCTCCGGACATGCTTGGAGTGGTTTGAGGAGAAAAACGCGAGCTTGGGCACTGGAGCTTGAGTGCGCAAGAATGGATGAGCAAGGAGGAAGAAGGCGTGGATAAAAAGGGTGAATCCTTGTCCTTTTATAAGGGCGGAAGAGGCGATGCGCCTCCCCACTTACCTGGTAGAATCGCTTATTCCCCAAGCGTCATAATTGATGGCGCGGTTGGGTTACCCACACCCGTATTGATGAGAATCCCGTGATAAGGGGACACGATCTCTACTTCGACAGACGTGCCAAGGAAACTGCCTCGCAATATGTGTAGTGGCTGGTTGTGAAAAACGGTTCGAATAATGACCGGGCTGTGGTGTGATGTCATGCTGCAAAATGTGTCGGCAGATTAGATTTGTGGAAATATTATTCTCTCTGCGGTGGTATGTGGAATTTGTTTTGCAGAGTCGGACACTATCCTTGTGTTCAAAATCTTCTATGGAGTATTCGGAGGAAGAACCCTCCTTGCAGTGCCGAAGACAGTCTGCGCGCCGGACTCATCGTCATTGAAGCCTGGTTTAGGGGCTACTGTGGGAGTCCTGGATTAGGGGGTCCTCAGATGGCCAGACTATATACTTTAGCCGGACTGTTGGACTATGAAGATACAAGATTGAAGACTTCGTCCCGTGTCCGGATGGGACTCTCCTTGGCGTGCAAGGCAAGCTTGGCAATACGGATATGTAGATCTCCTCCCTTCTAACCGACTCTGTGTAACCCTAGCCCCCTCCGGTGTCTATATAAACCGGAGGGTTTAGTCTGAAGAACAACAATCATACCATAGGCTAGCTTCTAGGGTTTAGCCTCTACGATCTCGTGGTAGATCAACTCTTGTAATACTCATATCATCAAGATCAATCAAGCAGGAAGTAGGGTATTACCTCCATTGAGAGGGCCCGAACCTGGGTAAACATCGTGTCCCCCGCCTCCTGTTACCATCCGCCTTAGACGCACAGTTCGGGACCCCCTACCCGAGATTCGTCGGTTTTGACACCGACACATGTGGCACCTTTTATCCAAATGTAGCAATATTTAGAATATGTTCAGGAAAGTAGGCCATGTCAGCCGATTTAGGGTGAGATTGAACATACTGCGCGAGTCCTCAAGTTACCTGGTACGGAGAGATGGAATCTATGGCGGCGGTCACGAAGTCCTGAAGTGTCGGTGCACTGTACATTCTATGAATGAAAGAAAACCCTCAAATCAGCTCGAATAAAAATGAATTCACGGCAATTTCCGCCGGGTGATTAAAGAAGGCAGATGAACTGGGATAAGAGATGAGATAATATCTTGTTAAATTAGTTACCTTGTCGTCCATGAGAAAAAATCCTTAGTATGGCAGATTCCCTAACCGAGCGGAGCTGGGTCGACCGCGAGCAACGTCGAGAAAGTTGATGGCGATAGGTGGCGGCAAGCGGAAGTGGCGAAATGCGGTGGGCTTTGCCGGTAGCCTGGCGGCGGCGGCAGGCGTAGAGCTAGGTGTTTACCGCCGTGATAGGCAGTGCCATGGCATAGACGCGGAGGAGCTTGTGCAGGTTTGAATGGGGAACGTACCGGAGGGGCCGAGGGGGTGGCAGGCAGGGTGAGGGTTTTTGTGACGTGGGGATGGTGAGGGTTTTCTTTTTTCTTTTTTGAATTGGGTGGTGAGGGTTTTCTGTCCCACAAAGAATTTTTGGGGCGACGGTTTGCTAGAGCGAACCGTGTGTGATTGAAGCAGCAGGCAAAATGAACGTCATTGCACACGGTTCCAATTTTGGGAACCGTGTTTGATTGACGTACTACCTTCATCCTGGTTTATTGGTCCCCCGTTGTAACTTTTACCAAAATTTGGCGAAATATTTAACATACTCAGACATAGATAATAGGCGTACACGTACATACGCATAGTTCAACCATAAGTACATAGTTCAACCGTCATTAATTAAGCATACTCAAGCGTACATAGTTTGATCCATCCTACATCTTATCTCACATGCGGCCGGCACGATCCTGAAGCTTCTCCAGGTACTCGGCGTATTCGCCGTGCGCCACCCTGCGAGAATATTTCTGCTTGAAGGAGCCAATGACCCATCCTCTTGCATGCGCCAGAACACTTAGATACGCGTCATGAAGCTTGTGGTTGCAAAATGGGCATCCATAGATGTCATTCCAGGTCCTAATACGCCTGCTATGCATTCCCGCATAAAGCTCCCTCGGGATTTGCCTCTTGTACCTCCTCTGGGCATCTTCATCCTCGCTGTCCACATCGTCAGACAACACCTATACAAATAGGAAAACAAATTTGGCGTCAAACCAATGATTACATGTCGTGAAGTAGGATTAGGAATTTATGGCTATTTATTTATACATATCCAGAGATTATGGTTCAAATTTTAAGCATACTCGTCTATGTACAGACCAATCTTGAAGAAAATAATGGCACAAACATATGTAGGTCATTCAAAATCAATTTTCATGTCCTGCCTAGGAATTATTAGCACGAACACTAACCCTAGTTGGATTACTAGTAGAAATCATTTGCACAGATGAAACAACTAATCACTTATCACCTGTACCATTCAAACAAACAATACACTACACGGATCTAACGAAACTTACTCAGATTTCATGGATAGGGAGAACATAACCACAAGATTTCTATTCCAAAAAGGGGGAGGCAGAAATAACCAGAGAAACCCTATGATCTATTTGACACATAAATGGGTACAGATGACTAACCAGCTGTCTGTCGTTGTCGGAGTCGTCGCCGGAGTGGTCGTCGGAGTCGTCGCTGGAGTGGTCGTCGGAGTCGTCGCTGGAGTGGTCTTCGAAGTCTGTGTGGAACTCCACCTCCGGCTGTGGAAGCTCGACGCCGTCGACAATGTCAGGGTGCAGCGATAACTCGCCAGCGGTGATGTTTACCTCTGTCTCCATCTCCACACCTTGCTCCGGTGCTTTAGAAGCCCCGGCGTTGCCACTCCCTCCGATGGGGCGCTTCGGCGGCAGCCTCATGCACTGATGGCTTTGAGGACTGAGAGCGGCGTCGAGGATGCAAGCGGAGAGAGAGGATTGTGTGTGCGTAGCGAGGATGGGGGGTGCGGCCGCACGGGCGCACCATTAATATGGAGTAGTGGGAGTTGTGGGAGAGAGGCGGGCGGCAGTCAAACCGATGGCTCGCCTCGCAGTGAGCCTGTGCACCGGACTGCTGGCATGCCTACCAAAGTTTCACACAGCTACTCACACGCCTCCCGATGACACTGTGCAGCAAGCACGCCTCCGTCAATTCACACACCTGCACGCACTCCTCCCCGTCTGCCTGCGCGGCGGACTACTCGCATGCGTCCTGTCAACTCAGGCCTGCTCGCACGACACACGGGTCATGCGGCGGCACATATATTGTTTTTCTATTTGGATGATTAATGTTGCTGCTTTATTGCTTAACCGAAGCATGGCACGTATCCATTGTTGGTCTAACGCTCACGGTTCGAATAAATAATCCATTTGGGATATTGATTCCCAATTATTAACAATCTCCCGTCTATAATTAGATAAAGATTACATCATAACTGGTCTACAGTTTAACAAAAAAAGTACAATGCCACTTTGTATTGGTGTCCATATGACAACACGATAAGTTTCATGAACTTCGAATAAGTTTTGGATGTACTAGAATTTAAAAATCAAGATTCTCAATGTTTGAAATTTGTTGCACGGGGAGTAAACATTTACCCAGTGAGACACATGTATTTTTGCAATCCATTTAGGTGCACTGTCACATGTGCATGTAGCTCAAATTTGATTTTTGCACATTATACCCATAGAAAATCAATCAATCAATGTACTAAAACGTCTTAATGATCTCTGTGATTTTTTTTAAATTAAAACGTCCCTCCTTTGGTAACATGTATGTTCACCGCGGGATAATTAATTTAAATGCATTGTAGTTGCGGTGGATTCGCGGTGTGTGTGTGTGGGTGTGTGCGTCTGGGGGTGGTGTGCATCGTAGTTGTGGATTCGTGCTGTGTGTGTGGGTGTGTGTGTGGGTGTGTGCGTCTGGGGGTGGCGGGTGGCTCGCAGTACACTGGGAGTTGTGAATCACCGTGTGGGTTGGCCGTTTTGTTAGGCAGGCCGGTACCACATCAAAGTCATGAAATCGTTATTCAAAACATTACACGACCCTTTCATACATAAATGTTTTGGCCACATGCAGTCGATGGTTGTCCTACACGACACTCGATACTCGCGTGTGACGCTTTCTGTGGGCCCGTGAGGTCGTCGTCCATCACTTCGACGAACAGCCGGCAGTGAGGTTAATTTGACCAGCAAGGTAGAATCATTTTTGTTTTGGTTATGGTGGTATATAGTACCCGTCGAAGAGGTGGGAGGGGGCTAGCATATATACTATACGTACGCGCTCGTGAACAAGCACACCTCACTCAGTGTCGGGACTTTTCGGTTTCCGAGGCACCTACCACATCAAAATTGTGAAATCGGTTATTCAAACATTACACAATACCTTTTTGGGCCACATGCATATCCTAGCTAGGACACTCACGTGTGACGCTTCCATCTATGGGCCCACGAGGCCATCGTTGATGCATGCATGCATCACTTTGACCTACATTGGGAGAATTTAATTAATTTCACCATCCATGAGGATTCTTTTGGGTTGTACATATATTACGGCAGGAGCATATAGTATGCGGTGAAGAGGGGGGAAGGGGACCATCATATGTAGTACGCTTGATGAACCTCGCTCTGTGTGGGTGCATGGTGTACGGTTTTTGAGGCATGTGGCACATCAAAGTTGTGCATTTTGGGTATTCAACATATATATGTTTGGCCCACATGCAAAGCGGTGGTGGTTGTCCTCTCGCACCCACTTAAGAGGTTATCAGCGATATCGATGCTTTCCATCTGTGGGCTCGCTTGGTCCATCACTACTTTTTTCCTGACAACAAGAGAGGTTAATTTGACTTAGGAGGGGATTATTATTTTTTTCTCTCGGATGACATGCATGATACAGTCTGAGCACACACACATGCATGTGTACGCATGAATCCCTCCCATCAAGTCGAAGTGGCTAGTACAATGACACATCATGAACCGATCTCGCTCTGTGTGGGGAGCTAGCTAGTGTACAATTTTTGACACACGTGCCACATCAATGTTGTGTATTCAAACATGCATGCACGCATCACCTCCATACATATGCATGTAGTGGTTGCCTTCGAACGGTACACTCCCTCGCGTGGTTATCGGCGACAAGCATATATATTCGTGGGCCCGCGTGGACATCCATGATCACCTTGACCAACAACAAGATAGGTTACCATGGCGGATTCTTCATTTGGTTCGTGTTATCGTAGTATAGGTCATGGTGAGATTCAGATCTTAAGTTTGAGCGCATATACTATGCAGGCATGCATGCATGAATCCCCGATGTTGGCTTGAAGTGTGGTGTAACATACATATGCATCTTCAACCTAACCCTCACTCAGTGTGGGGATTTCTAGTTCGAAATCACGGTGCCACATCAAAGTTCTTCCATTGTTACTCAAAAACACACCTCTCCATACATATGTTTGGGCCACATGCATGCAGTGGTCTTCGGGGACTAGCTACTTGCGTGATTATTGGTGAGCTAGCCCATCTCCGGGGTCGCATGGACAACCATCACTTTGAACAACAACAAGAGAGAGGTTGTACGACCAAGATGGATTATTCTTGATCCGTTGTATGATCCATCTTGGTGAGATATGCCTCTCTAGCCCGCCGACTGAAAGTGTGTGTGGGGGGAGGGTTGCTATTTCACACTTTGCTAGGTGAACCTCGGTTGGGGGGGCATGCATTCATAGCTTAGGATTCCCTTCGTGGCGACATGAGGGATGG